>NC_072732.1:66771320-66993628 GCF_026930045.1 Uloborus diversus | reverse complement strand
ATCAATTTTAATTCCGGACCCATCTCCATCATCGCATATTTTTTATACAGCAGGGGCGCCGACTTGCAAAAATCATTGGGGGGGCTGGCCCAGTCATCACCGTAGGTTTAGGGGGTTATGTAATCCCATGGAGGTTCCCCCCCCCCCCCAAATAGTCGATTGTTGTGCCTTGAAAATGCCAATTTACATATTTTCTGGTGTGTATAATTTAAAAACAAACAGTATGTGGCATGGCGTTTTCAAAGTAAAACAATCCAAAAATTGGTATACAAATTTTTCTGGTTCAACTGGATCATGTCACTTGTCTTAGTAAGAGACATTTTTTTGTTCTATTTTATGGGGAGTCATGCAGTGCCGTAGCTAGGCATGGAAAAGGTAAGGCGCTTGACTTGCATTGAAGGGCACTGCCAGAGACGCCGACTTAAAAAATATCGGGGGAAAGGGGGCATGCCGCAGGAAATTTTCTAAATTTGAGATGAAAAATAGTGAGTTTTAAAGTTTTTTTAAAATCATATAATCAACATTAGAACCTCGAAAACTCGACAAGCCCGACACATATTTTTTGGCTTCGAAAAACGGAAGAAATAAATACAAACACACAGTATTTTTGTAAAAAGGAAATTTAATTTACGCATGCTTTTTAAGACCAGTTGTTTTTACATTAGTGATATCGGCTAACATATTCAAGTGTAAACGCAGTCTCTCAATGTCTAGGTCATTTTTGAAAAACTCAGTTGATTTTTCAAAATGTTCTCTTCTCTTTCACCTCTTGTTTAATAAAAGCAAGCACTCTTGTTCAACTGCAATGACCTGTGTGCGTCCAGTTGATGTAAATCGCCCAATAATGCAAAATTGCACCATTTTACAAACCTCAATGTATATTGCCTTGTAGTACAGTCAACTCCCGTCTTACGCGAGGGATGCATTCCAAGACCTCTCGCGTAGATCGAATTTTCGCATTGTGGAAAAGGGTATGTGTAAATTTTTTTATAAACGTACCCAATTATTTTAGACACTTGTAAACACCCCCTCAAACTGTTAAAAACCATCTCTTAACTAACTGTACATTACTGTCTCTTACATAAAGAACTGAATGTTTACTTGTATTTAAAAAAAAAACGTTTTATTCAACATAAAATACTGCTACTATGTACAAAATCAATGATTAATGGGAAAGAAAGAAAAAATAAACCGGTATACGGTAGACACAGTATATAGTAAGAAAAGCAAATGCATCTTTAGTTGTACTGTACAGTCGATCGATTAATGATATTCGTACACAATACATGAGCAGTTTCCATTTTCATAAATTTTTGCAAGACACTAGTCGGTGAATTTTTACGGATTTCCTTTTCTTGACTTGTAATTGTATATACGGAAGAATCACTCATACCTAATTCTCGTGCTACCTTCAACGCATTTTTTAGTTGACCATCAGCTTTTTAAGAAGCTCTAGCTTTTCTTTAATTGTCATGAAACTTTCTCTTTTTATCTTCACAAACTTTAGATGAAACAGCGCTTTTAGGTGTCATTATATTTCATTAACTTTCGCATTTAAAATGAAAAGGGAACTTCTACTCTCAGCGATGCTAAAAGGATAAAGATCCATTCATGAAAAAATTTTTTTTAGTAGCCAATAACAAAGCTGATACGAACACACCACGATTCCCTTCCGAGAATTTTCGTGTTGCGGTGAGGAATTCGCGTTAGGTCTGAATACTGGAGAAAAAATCGTGTTATAGCTATTTCGCATAAGTAGCGCGAGTCAAATGTTTTCCTTTGGGATTTTGAAAGTGTGCGGTAAGCTGCCTTCATTGTTTTCATACTTCTTTGGTACACGTCGATTCCGAGGAAGGGAAGGATCATCATTTTGTGAAGGTTTTCTTTTAAACACGATTCCCAAAAGTATTCAAAACTATCACGCCTCCCATTTTATATGCAAATCAAACTCTCATATATATTTTTTTCCAGATCAGCAACACTTAGGTGAGTGCGCCGCAGCGCTGCCCACCGGCAACAGACTTGACCCGTAAGTTCGCGCACTGGGACAAATTTTTACAGTATTCGCAGCACTGTAACACTATCATCATCCGCACCACTCATTTTCAGTTAACCTGCTTACACAACCGTAATAATTATTTGTTTTAACTCATTACTGAATATATTTTACAAGGTAAACTATCTTCAAACAAGGAAAATAAAAGATAAAATTATGAGTTTAGAAAGCATAATGTAACTTATAATTTTCTTGATTTATTGGGGGGGCTCTGCCCCCTCAAAAATATTTTTGAGGGGGCTCGGGCCCCCTCAAGCCCCATGGAGTCGGCGCCACTGTTATACAGTCACTTCATTTCCTTTCACTCATACACTTACTAACTTCAAAATAAATCGTTTAAAATTATATTAATGTGATGTTGCATTGCTTCGTTGCTGATTTTTTAAATCTTAATCTAAATTAAAAAACTAATTTGAAGCTTGCACAAAAATATGTTTCCAAACACAGTATCGTTATACAGCAAAAATTGTACAATGTGTCATATTTGTTTGAGACAAGTGAGACATATTAACCCCAGCGCATTTCTGATAATGCCATAGGAGTAAATGCTTTGCAGCATTTTGTCCAATTTAATTTAATGAATGGGCCCCAAAAGGTGGAAATCTCCGAGTTTTCATTTTTTCGGCTTTCGACTCTTTTCACAGCACCCATTGTCAAACACTTGACCTCTGCAATCTTCTAATGGAATTCTGGCTTTTAAGGGAATTCATCAATTCTTGAGTAAGTCTAATATCAAACCTCGTTTTTTCTGAGAAATTTCAGAAACTCAACAAATCTTTCCTGAAATAGCTTATATTTTTTTCGATGAAATTATTAACATTGTTAAAAAATAGTTTCATGACCGTACGAGCAACATAAAGCTCCGGGCCTCGGTAATATAGGTCTGGTATCCCCTCAGTGTTCCCAGCAGTAGAAACAGCATACCCTACAGGTATGTTCTTTAGACAATCTACCGAGTATTTTTTAATAATTGGGAAGGATAGAAACATAAAGGGGGGGGGGGGAGGAATCTTAGAGTTTGTGTTGTATTTTTTTATTTCATCATGGGGAACATTTCAGTGAGAGAAAAAAAGGAAAACAAAACAAAGTTCACAGATAATTTGCGAATAATACAAAGTTATTATACATTATACAGCATGACAATCATAGAAAAAATCATTAATACTAAAAAATAGCTTCTCATTTCAGCTCAATATTCTTTGCATTGTGGACTAATGAGAAAAAAAATTGTGATTTGAAGTCGGAAACTAAAATCTTTTTGAATCTTTGTTGAATGCAAAAATTTTACTGGATAAAAAGCAAATATTCTTCTATGAAGCGTCCCTTCAAAAACGCATAAACGGTGCTTCACTGTATATACAAAAATGTGGTTGAAAAAAAAACTTCAGTATTTACAGGTCGCAGTTAGTAAAGCTTGACCATGAACAGAAGGCGGATGACCTTGAAGCAGGGGTCTGTCCAGGATTTTTCACAGGGTCCGTTTTTTGTGAAAAATCAAATAATTTTGTGAAAAATGAATTAATTTTGTGAAAAATCAAAAAATTTCGCAAAAAAAAAAATTTTTTTTTTTGTTAAAACGAAATTTTAGAATTTGGAGATGGCACAAACTGCATCAATTAAACTTAAAGTTGAGTGTTTTCCTTTTCTACGTCGAGAAAATCATTCTGGATTTTTTTTTCTGATATTTGGCGGGAGGGGGGGGGGGGGGTATCGCTCTTTCAAGTATCAATATTTATCTACCATTCTACATTATGTTAAATTATACTAGATATATTTCTGTACAGTACTTAAAATAATTGTAACTAAAATATAAATAAATAAAATAAAATTCAGAAAAAGGTTCAGCATTCAACTTTTTGACCCAAGACACTCTTAAAAAGCACAGAAGTTCGTTTAAAACTATTTATTTTAACAAAAATAAAAAGATATTTCAATTGTTTACCTCTTACCAAAGCGTTATAATCATCAAAAATTCGAAAAATCGGATTCCATAGCGGATGCAAAGAGATCGCAATTCTCAAAGTGAAGTATTCAAAGTGAAGTTCGAAAGTATAAAAAAGGCTTGTAAAAGAAATATTTTTGATAAAATTATTTTAAAATTGCATTTTAGAGTCCTATGATAAACATATCATTAATATCTGTGGACACAGTTGACCCAAAAAATAAAATAAAATAAACCATCTGTTCAGCATTTTAATTTTTGACTCATAACAGAAAATGGAATTTTGCTTTAAAAACTTGAAATGAGAGTTCTAACAGAAATTAAGAGACTTTTCATTTATTTGAATCCTAATAAAGCGAAGTTAGCTTGAAAAAAGAACAAAATATGATTCTCATATCGGATGTTAAAAGATTGCATTTTTCAAAATGTAGACATCTAAAGAAAAAAAAAGGTAATTAAAAGAGTTTATTTAAAGTTAATCATCCTTGTTAGCATCGAAAAATCAAAACCCATATAATTTTCTCCCAAAATAACAATTAAACATAGCACCCCCGGCATCGTAAAAACGCAAATATTGACAAGCTGGCAAAATGATGAGAATATTTTCTAATCAAGTCATCATAAAGGTTCAATGCCAGACGCTAAGTGGTGATAATTTTGAAGATGGTAACCCTATCTGAAGCAATCATATTTTTTCCTCACCCTTACTATCCCTTTGCAGTTCTAAGTTCATTTCGCAGATATATATTATTATTGTTTATTAAAGTATGAGGGGAGAAAAGTGCTTACCAGTGCCTTTTCAGAAAAGTTTACAACAACACCGCTGCTAATTAGCTGTGATAAAACAAACAAACAACGATTATATTTATTTGGCAGTAGCAATTATTTATCACTTGCAGGAGCATCGCAAGAGTGCAGATTTTTTTCTTTCAAAATTAGCAGATTTTGTATAAGCTGATCCCTCTAATTTGACTTCAAAAAAGGTTCCAAAAATTATCGGTTTATACACAGAAATATGCGTTATTTTGCTTTCAGATTTGCTCTTTCAATAAACAATTTTTTGAAAGATCCGATCTTGTTTATCAGAATTTTGTGAAGGGTCCGTTTTGTTTGATCGGGATTTTTTGAAAGGTCCGTTTTGGTTGATCGGATTTTTGTGAAGGGTCCGTTAACGGACCCAAATATCCTCTGGCCAGACCCCTGCTTGAAGTGAAACATAATTTGCATAATCAGGGCTCCCAACACATTTTAGCCATAGAAAAGGGTAAAAGAGGACCACTTTGAATCAAAAAGGGGACCAAAGAGGACTAGTTAGGATTAAAAAGAGGACCTAGGGAGGATCATTCATAGTTAAACCCAGGGAAGCACCAAAAGGCAAATTAGCTGCCTGGCACTAAATACGTGAAGATAATTCGTTAATTAACCACAATAATGATTTTAGTGATTAAACCTTATCACCTTCTGCACAACTGAATTTTCTGTGCATTGAATTATATTATTTACACAAACATTTGGATGGGGGGAGGGGGTGACAAGCAAGCATGTAACTAACCATCTTACAGAGTAACTTTAATTGTAAAAATAAATTTTCTACTAATTAACAGGTAAAAACTGGCTAATTAAAAATAATCACCTAAGTGACCGATGAATTAGTGCATACCTAATAAAGACTTTTTAGATACAGTAATTACAGTAAACACCATAGCACATAGTTTACAAAATTTTTCACATAATCAGTTTAAAGAGAATTCATTTTGATATAAGATACTGCAAAACAAGATATAGTTTAGAGGCCAGGAGGTCCCCTCCCTTGGTTTTTACACATATTTCCAGCCTAAATATGGTAAGTTTATATACATATGAGAGTTTATGACCAAACACCAAAGCAGGAGGTAATTTCTGGCTACGCTACTGACTAAGTTCAAAAATATTAGAGGATTGCAAATCATTTATTAGTATGCTAAGTATCCAAATCATTTCTTCATATGTATGTATTAGTCATTCGGGCACCAAAAAATATTGTAATGTCTTCATGTATATATAAAAATTAGTGAGAAAGAAAATTTTTTATTAAAGTCACCACACCCAAAAATATACAAATGCTGCTCAAGCAATAAATACACGGAATTTAAACTTGAGTCTGCTTTTACTGGATAACTTAATGTAATAAATAAATGCGTAATTTCAGATTCATAGAGCTATATTTTCAAATTGAAAATACTCATTATAAGTATTTAAAAAAAATAAGGATACAAAGTTTTAGTTTTTAAAATAAAATAATATAATTTGAGGTAGCACATGTCAAAACAGCTTCTAATTTTCAAAAATATTAAAATAATTACAAGATACAAAAGCATTGAAATATTGAACACGAGAATCAAATTTTTGCGAAGTATGTTCACTGTTGGCATAATTTCCAAAAAAAAATATTCTCTAAAACTAAACATGACTAAAATTGAACATAAAATATGCTAGTCTAGGTTAGCATATGGTGAAAATAACATTTGATTGCGCAAAATATCAAAATATGTACAAGATGCAAAAAAATTGAAATCTTAAACACATGAAGCAATTCTTCGCGAAGTTCGGGAAAGTCCAATGCTGCTATGGTTCCAAAAATAAGAAAGTTTATTATCTATTAAAATTAAACAAAAAATAAGCTAATCTTCGGTAGCGTATGTCAAAATAACTTCCTAATGCCAAAAATATCAAAACATTAACAAGATGCAAAAAGATTGAAATCTCAAACACGACAAGCAATGTTCCGCGAAGTGTGAGTAAGTTCAACGTTGCCATGGTTTCGAAAAAAAAAAAGTAGTTTATTATCTTTTAAAATTAAACAAAAATAAAGCTAATCTATGGTGGAGTGTGTCAAAATAACTTCCTATTGCCAAAAATATCAAAATATTAACAAGATGCAAAAAGATTGAAATCTCAAACACGACAAGCAATTTTCCGCGAAGTGCAAGTAAGTTCAATGTTGCCATGGTTTTGAAAAAAAAAGTAGTTTATTATCAATTAAAATTAAGAAAAAATAAGCCAATCTGTTATGGAGTGTGTCAAAATAACTTCCGATTGACAAAAATATCAAATTATTTACAAGATGCAAAAAGATTGAAATCTCAAACACGACAAGCACTTTCCGCGAAGTGCGAGAAAGTTCAATGTTACTATGGTTCCAAAAATAAAAAAGTTAATTGTCTATTAAAATTAACCAAAAAATAAGCTAATCTAAGGAGGTATAATGTCAAAATAACTTCCGATTGCCAAAAAATCAAAATATTTACAAGATGCAAAGAGATTGAAATCTCAAAACCCAGCAAGCAATTTTCGGCGAAGTCCAAAAAAGTTTGATGTTACCATGGTTCCGAAAAAAAAAAGTAGTTTAATATCTATCGGAATTAAACATAAAATAAGCTAATCTACGTTAATGAATGTTAAAATAACTTCTGACTGTCAAAAACATCAAAATATTAACAAGATGCAAAAAGATTGAACTCGCAAACGCAGGAAGTAATTTTTCGCGATACTACATATCGAACACAAGTTTAGAAAATTGCACTGATGAAACATGCTTGATTTTTTTTCAAGGGCGTACGAACTTGTGAGAAATTTCGGTAGCAAAATGCTTTGATTTGACGTCATAACTCCTCCTCCAAACCTCTCCATTTGCTAGATTTCCATGTTACAGCGGTTGAAGGAGGAGTAATGACGTCAATCTGAAGCGAAATAATACCAGAAAGTCAGGTTCAATAGAAAGACGACGCCGCGGCCCGCGTGTTCGGGCGTAACAAACGTCAGCACACAATATCTTTTAATGTAATGAAAATTTTTTAAATCTGATTTTTGAGTAAAAACAATATAAAAGCAGACTAAACGGACCAAAATGTTAAAAAGCGGTCTAAAGAGGACTTTATCCTAAAAAACGGACTTTGGCGAGAAAAGCGGACCATTTGGGAGCCCTGAATAAGCAAAAGAAATAACATGGAGCCAGAAAAAACTTTTGTTTTCCCGACAGTTATTTTTTATTAATATTTTAAACGTTCGATTTTGGAAATAAAACGTTACAAGTGATGTACTTTGGCACGCTACTCCATAGCCGTGCCAAATGTTTATGCTTTGCTGTCAACTGCGTTTCCAGGTTATGATAATTTGCGCTGTGCACTAATGGCATCAGTGGATGGCATTTCATTGCTTTTGATGCCATGTGCAGAAATGTAAAAACTGAATTTCAATCTGGGTACCAATGAAAATAATTGTTAAAAAATATTAAATTTTTAAAAATTTTAAAAATGATTAAAACTAATGTTTTTAAGCTTGCTCTTTCAGAAAAAGCACTTTTAAAATTTCGGAAACGACCTCATTACCGAAATATCCCCTTCCGTCCATTTATTTTGAGATTAACAGACAAGAAGCAAAATTGGAATAAATTATTACCTTTTGTTATTGTGTGTACGTATAAAAATTGTATGTTTCTAGATATGCAGTAAACATGAGTAAGAGTAGAAATAAAAATGTTGGAAATAGTTAAATTTATACAAATTTTCTCAAATATTCATTTATGAATATGGTCGAATTTCAACCACTGGGCGAACACTAGTATAGATTAATATGTGCAAGTATTTTTTCACTCCCACATTCAAGAATTCATATGAAATTTGGGCCTAAATTGGAATAAAAAAAGAACTATTTATCAGATTTTTTTCGAATTATAGCCTATGTCACTCAGTAAGAAGGCACCTTTTATATAGTGAAGGAATTTTTCAAATAGGTGCAGTGGTTCCGGACACACAAAAATCCGCCCTCTCTTTATAATATTAGTATAGATAACACAATACTAATATGCAAAATACAATATTAGTATAGATAATATTGTATTTTGCTCACAAAACATAGTGAGCAAAATACAAAGCTATTTTTCAGTATAAATATAACTAACTTGTTGCATTGATTGGCATACCATATATTATGCATAATAACAATCAACATCCGCCAATCATAGGTCGATGCCAATAAATAATTTTTTTTTCTTTCGCATATTAAAGAATGCTTACATTAAAACTTTTCTTTTCTAGAAAACTATTAATTTTTAACTATTCATAATTTATTGCACATTTTATTTTTGTTTCATTAGTTTACATTGAGATAAACATGCAATTCTGTCTTTGGAAATTTAAGTCTCTTCCATATTGCAAATGACCAAATATGGCAACTACGTGAAAAATTTAAGATAAGTAGATTTTTAAATTTATAGCATAAAAGTAGTTATAAATAATTAATAATCTTGAAAAAATACAATTAAGACAAAATAGTTTTAGCAGATAAGCGTCAAAATTAATAAGAATAAAAACAATGTTCTACAGGTAAAATTTTGCATGTTTCCAGAAAAGAATCACGAATTATTCACACACAAAAAAGCACATTTTCCATTGTTTTCAACAGTTTGCATTGCAATAAACATCCAATGCCGTTTTCGGAAACCTAAGCACTTAAAAAGTGTACTTTCATCTTGGGAATGACCAAATATGGCGGCTATGCCAAAAATTAAAAAATAATATTTTGACAGGGTGGCGACAGGAACTGGAAAAAAAAGTTCCCTGACTTTTCCCTGATTTAGTTCACTAAATTTTCCTAATTTACATTATCAATGATAATGGTTTCCTTTCTTTGCCGTACCTGAAAAGCATTGCATATTAAATAAAATACAGTGTTTAGAAGGGCTTAAGCTGTTAATTAAAAATATATTTTGAAAAGATGCTCCTTTTTTTGGTAAAAATAGTGTATTAAATTATCGATAAAGAAATATTGTAGGAAATCTAAAACAAATACTTTACTTCGAGGAACCAGTTAACATAAGAATTCTAAGAAATTATTAAAATCACTCTTAAAGAAATATCTAATCATGATAAAACTAAAACATTTAAATGGGAATAATCTTGAACTGAATTTTCAAGCAGTATGATTGTTGCTGCAAGAATAACAAGTGATAGTTAAAGTATAGAAGTAATGTAGTTTTACTTACATAAATACTGCCGTGTGCAGGTAAACGGCAGTAATCTGCAGAAATTAGTTTTCGAAATATTTGAAGAAATAAGTGGTAGATTCGATACTAACAGTAGGAAAATGTTGGAATTAGACGTTTTTTTCGCGCCTTTTTTTTTCAGCGGAAACCAAATAAGAGAGTGTGCAATAAAGATAACGTACAATAGATGACAAAAATGCAAAAAAAAAAAAAAATGTGTAGTTACTGCCCTTTACTTGCAAAAGGCAGAATAGACATATTTATGTAAAACAAATTGAAATCTTTCAACAACCAGTCATGCTGAGCTATTCTCTAATCAAAAACTTAGGTTTTAATGAATGAGTACAGCATTTTAACTATTAAAAAATGATAAAAATATTTACTTAAGTACATAATTCAATTTCAAATTATTTCATTAGCTGTCGAAAAAAAACTTGAAATTCAAAAACAATTATTAATTTCAAAATGTATATGGTTTTAAAATAAAAGTCTTAAAGTCTGGAAAAAAACCCTTCGTGTAATCTGAAGTGACAGAGAATAATACCATGGCAAAAAAAAAATGATTTTTTCAGTCAAAATTCCATTTTAGCAATTAGATTAAAAGTGCCAAGTGATACCTTTTAAGATTTTTTTAAAATTAATGCTGAAAACAAAGATTTTTTCTTGTAATCGTGAAAACAGTATACTAATTACTTCCAGACAATGAGCAAAGGCAAGGGAACAAAGTCATTAATGACGGCTTAATTGACAATGTAAGGTTGTTTATTTTACGTAGCTTGGAAAGCTTGGAAGGAAAATTCAAGCAAGGTAAAATAAACTTTACAGCCACAGAAGCAATCTTAGGAAGCTCATCCTAAGATTGAATACTTTGACCTTGAGGAAAAAAGATGCACAAATATGCGGCGATTTTCCTGATCAATTCTTCCATCCTCAGACTTATGATTCCAAAGCAATAAATTTTCTTCTCCCCGGTTGAGTTAGTGCATAATTCCTGTTCACGAGAAAAAAAAAATTCTTTGGAACTAATAAAGGCCAAAAATGGCGACTGTGGAATAGGGTGGAGCTTATTTGCACTGAAAAAATAAAGTTTTAATTTTTGTAGGTCTTACCCTCTTAATTTGTTCCTTTTGATGAAAAACCACTAAATATGAAGTTTGAATGAAAAATTTTGATATTTAGAGGTAGCTCAAAGAACTTGAAGTTTGTTACATAGAGAAAATTTCGACAAAAAGTGATGATTACACATTTATTTATATAGCACTTGTAAATCAATTGAGACATGAAAGAAGGTGGTTTCTGGGTTATAAAATGCACCTGGCATTGTTCTGGAAACAAGTTATTGTTTTGAAACAGTCCCAGATAAAGTCACTTTCCTGCTGTCACGGTATATTCTGCGGTGTTCCTCGATGACTTGCAGCAGAAACTGCAACTGCATTTCATCATATGTTATCAGTCCACTGAACTCCTGAATGAGAGCCACTCCACATTCAGCATGATCATTCACTACATTTAAAGCTTGAATAATTTTTTTGCCTTTTTTGTAGTCATCTCTTGTTTCCCACGATGCTGGATCAAATGAAAGATAATCTACGGGCAGGTTTAATGCCTGGAACAGTGACATAGACTTTGCTGTTACAAAATCATCCAAATTTTTGTTCTCAAATGTTTGAAGATCAATCTTCCTCTGTTTAGAATTTTCTTTAGCTGGTTTTTTCATAGCACTGACCATTTTTATTTTGGTAGATGCACTGACATGACTTATCAAAAAAAGCCAATGAAACTAGTTCCTCTGTTAAGTACAATAAATGGTTGGATAAACTTATTTGCAGCTGCTTTCGAGATATTTGTATGAATAGCCGAATATTCATATTAGTAACAGGCCATTATATGGAGCACTTGCAGCTTCTGGTGCTGATATCTATGCTTTCATGTATACAGGTGCAATGGAAATGCATACAGCTGTTAATCTCTGCTCTTCTTTAGATGTAAACTTGAATTGCGATCTAAACATCCAGATTTTGAGACTATAAATATATTTCGACATCCAACGGGCGTGATGCATGGCTCCAGGCGACAAATTTAACACCTCTAACAGGGGCAGTTCCAAAGAAAATAAGCACAAGTTCAACTAATTCTTTATAATCACCTCTTAGTTGGTTATATGATTCTCCCATGTATTTTTTTGCATAAGCAATTGTATCTTCTTTTATATCCTTTATCAGTTCATCAACTACGTCAACTGAAATTCCAGTTTCGTACTGGTTGGTGCCAATGAAGTTCCAAAATTCCTTGAAATGTTTGAATAATGGAATTTCAGGAGAAGATGTGGCTCCCATGCACACTTGAAACACTAAACCTATAATCAGTTCCAACACATGATGCCTGCACGCTAGGGGCAAAAGTTCCTTTTCAAGCTTTTGTTCTAAAAGAACACATGCATCCGAGTTACTGACAGTGTTTGAACTGGTTGTGTCAAAACACATAGCACGTATGTTGTTTGATATTCCCCAGCTTTCAATAGCTTTAAAAAATGCTGTAGCCTGTGCCTCACCTGTCCCAGATGCTAGCTTGGGAACTGCAAGTAGCTGGTGAATTCCTTTCCCAGTTACTAGTACAGGCAGACGATCCACTTTATCTTTTGGAACTAAATCATGAATTAATTTGCTGTCCCAATGAATAACTAGAGGGACGTTAGGTTGAAACTTAGCCTTTATGTCTGCATATTTTTGAGCTCTTTCCTTCCTTCTTTGATGGGGAATTGAGTCTTTATTTAAAGAAAATTCATCGATATTGAATCCTAATAGCCTTTTCCAGTTTCTGCTATAACATAGAAAGCCTTTCGGTCAGACACTTTTGTTCTTTCCGAAGCTGCAGCAAGTTGAGGAGTAGCTATAGTTTTTCTCCCTTGCTTCCTTTTCTGTCTTTTTGATGCTCGTTCTGTGATATCCATTTTCTTACCTTCTGCCGTTGAGCTTAAGTTGCTATCAGTTTCAGTATCAGTAGATGATTCAAGTTCCACTATAGAATCTTTTAATTCTTTAATTTTCTGTTGCTGTATTCGGGCATTTGTTTTTGTTTCTCGTTCAAGAGCTTTTTTCTCTTTTATATCAAGCTTTTTATCAACTCCTATCATTGATCCACACCTACCTTTCTTCCTTTGTGCTATTGAAAAGTCTTTGTCTTCTTGTAAGACTGCTTTACTGGTTAAAACATCAGCATGAACAACATCAAAAAGATCTTCTAGTTTAGAGAGAAAAGTTGATTCCTTAGCTTGCTGTGTTGATGAACATCGAGCTTTATTTTTCTTCAAAAGCTGCCACTCTTTATACAACTTTTCAAGCTTCATTTGACAATTTTGGTTGTCTCGCATAGGAATTCTAGCTTTTTGCCAAAACTTGGCAATTTATGTGATGGTCCGAGTTAAAGCTTGTCTTACGGTTTTCTTCAATTCAAGATGATGATGCAAAAAATGTCCTAGAGCCATACGAAGGGTGGCAATTTTCCACCTTTTAATTCTGGAACTGACCCACCAAGAAAATACAAGTCACTTTGAGATTTTGTGGCTTTTGCAGGCATTTTGCTTTCAAAACTGAAGCAAAAATAAAATATTGAAAACAAACAAAGTGCTAAAATAACCAAATGTGTTTTGTGCAGCTAAAGATGTCACATACTAAAACAAAATGGCTAAATCAGAGCTAGCATGGCTTTTAGGTATTTGTGGTCTGCCTAGTGGTGCTATTTAGTAAGTTATATGTGAAGTTAAAATAAGTCCAAGGTTTATTTATAAAATAATGGAAAAGTAAGCAATTTTTGCTTTTCGAAAAAAAAAAAAAATCCCTCAATGTTAAAAATTTCACAGTTGTTGAGCTACCTCTAAATTATCTTTAAATGTGCTAATATTTGCCCTGAATTTTTTTTTCATGCAAAGGAACAAAATGAGAGGGTAAGAGGTTAATATTTTCATAGTTGAAAAATAAGCTCCACCCTACTGTGGAAGTTTTTTGGGGTTTCTACTTTTTTATTGCTAGCATTATTTTACCTCAAAAATTTACATTTTTTTCAGGAAACATCGATAAAAACGAGGATTAGATATCACGGCACAAAATTCTTTAGGAAAAAACTGGAGGGGGGGGGGGGGGGGTAGGGGATTGGAAAGTTCCCTGACATTTTTAACTATTAACATTTTTCCTGACAATTCCAGGTTTTCCCGGAGCGTATGAACCCTGGGCAGGTATGCATTTCAACATATAAAAAAGTTGGCAGAATAATTTCCAACATTCAATTTAAAAAAAAAAACATTTATCATTAAAAGTTATAAAAAGTTTCTTTGGTGGTAGAAATGGTGGTACATTTACCATTTTCATGGTGATTGAATTAAAATAATTATGCTCAGATAAAAAATTTAAAATACTCCATCTAAAGTTCAATTATTCTTTCATAAAAATAACTAGTTTGGAATTACAAATGAACAATGTTTTAAACATTTTAAAGAAGTTTGCACTCAAAAACTTACATCAAACTTGGCAGCGACGAATAGTGTCGTAGCTCCCAATAGCTGTAGTAGAGCTTTGGGAACAAAGTGACGCATCAGATAACGATCAACTAATTTCACAGCAAGATAAAGTGTTTCGTGGTTTAATTCGAAACTTTCTTGCACTTCAACCATCCAATCAACTAAAATAGCTCTCATTCCTTTGGTTATTTCAGATTGTTTCTGCAAGTATTTTTCAACAGTAAACTTTTTCTGCAACATAAAACAAAAATTCAGCATTACTTAATATTATTTTAAACGAAACTATTTAAAATAAACATAAATTTTAATGGACTGAGTTCAAGAAAGAAATCAGAAAAATTTAAGGTCTTTTAAATAGTTAACAAGATAAGAACTGCAAAAGGATGTTTAGAGCATTAAAATTAAGTTATAATCTTTAATTATCAGTTTTAAATTTATGAGAAGTTTTTCATGCATATGAATAAAACGGCTTTAAGATTTGAATGATACTATCCAAATTAAATTCTAGCTTTTTATCAGATTGCATCAAAACAACAAATGAGGCAGTGAGGAACAAAGGGATGCAAGTGAACATTTTCAAGTTTCGAGTAAAACCATACTTGCCAACCTTTGAAGCAGGGGCGGCTTGTCACAACAGGGTTCATACTCAACTTTGAAAATTAAAAGTAAGGAATTTTTAAAGAGTTTTGCAGGAGCTCATTTTACTTTTTAAGGACTACATTCTTGTTTAAAGATGATTTTCTTAAAACGCATTTTAGAAAAAATATGTACAACTCAGATATTATTTATTTTTAGTTTCATACAATACATTGAATGCTCAAAAATTCAAAATTTATAGTGAAATATTCATTTACTGCTTCTTAGACTTGAGCCGTCTAGGGACCATATTCAAACGGGGGGGGGGGGGGGGGGAGTTAAGATTGAAATATGTGTCATTTTGAAAATAAATAAAAAATAAGTGATATTGATTGAAGTTGAAAATTAGTATTTTCTCAAAAACAAAACATGCACTAACAATATCCTAACCAAACAAAAACCTATTTTCGGCTAAGTATGAGTTTGGCATAGAAAGATAAGGTTACTCATACGAGATTGAAATACAGAAAATTCAATTTAAATATTAGTGCTTCTTTTGAAAAAAAATTACAAATTTCTTTATATAGATGAAAATTTTGTAGACCATTTCAAAACTTTTGTGTGATTCTACGCCGTTTTAAGAATTTCTTCAAAAAAGTATGAAAATTAAAATTCTAGGAAACAGTGGCACCACTGTTTAGCTATTAAGTTGCTCTTTTATCTATTGTATAAAATATGTTATGTTTGTCAAATTTATATCTACTAATTTTGAAAATTAAAAGAAAAAAATCACAAACCCTGCCAACTACAGATGTTAGGTATGTATTAAAACACTTAAAGAAGCTGAAACAAAAATTAATTTCAGCCAGCGATTCCTTACTTAACTTCCTGACATTCTACTCTTACAGGGTGGCGAGAGGAACTGAAAAAAAGTTCCCTGAGTTTTCCCTGATTAAATTCAAATTTCCCTGATTTACGTTACCAATGATAATGGTTTTCTTTCTTTGCTCTACTTGAAATCTATTGTATGTTTGTATAAATTGCAGTATTTTAAACTTTTTAAGTTGCGTAAAGTTGTTGAACTAAAGATATATTTTAAAAAGATGCTACTTTAATAAAATGATTTAAAAAAAAAAAAAAAGAATTTTTTTGAGGGGGAAAAAAATCTACAAAACAATATATTAAATTTTTACACATGGAAAGATTATAGAAAATTATTTAAAAAAAATACTTTACTTCCAGAAACCACTTAGTATAAGAATTTTAAGAAACTATTAAAATTTTAAAATTACTTTTAAAAACATATATGTGTCTTTATGATAGAACTAAAAAGTAATTGAAATTGTTTTGAACTAAGTTTTCAAACAGTATAATAATTGTTGCAAGAATAACAATTAATAGTGAAAGAATAGAAGTAATGTAGTTATTCTTATATAACTAATTGACATATTTATGCAAAACAGATGAAACCATTTGACATCCATTCATAGGGAGCTTTTCTCTAATCAAGAACATAGGTTTTAATGAATGAATACAGCATTTTAACAATAAAAAATAAAGATATTTACTTAAGTATACAAGTTAACTCTATTTCAAATGATTTTAGCAATCTTAGATTGCTTTGGTAACAAACAACTTTGAAATGCAAGGATAAAAAAAAAAATTAGTTAATTTCAAAATACATAAAAGATGAATACAACTTGGTTATAAAATTAAAGAATTACTTAAGTCTGAAGAAAAGAAAACCTTTATAATCTGCGGTGACAACAAATAGTATAACGGCAAAAAACAAAGTTTTTTGTATTGAAAGTTCAATTTTAGCAATTAAATTAAAAACCCTATTAAGTAATAACTTTTAAGCTTTTATAGCATTAATTCAAAAACCAAAGATTTCTTCATGAAATCCTGAT
This sequence comes from Uloborus diversus, assembly GCF_026930045.1. NCBI lineage: Eukaryota > Metazoa > Arthropoda > Arachnida > Araneae > Uloboridae > Uloborus > Uloborus diversus. Next base: position 66,976,609 of record NC_072732.1, on the reverse strand, counting down.
TACAGTACTTAATTACTTCGAGACAATGGAATAAAGGCTTCCTCTTTGCCTGTATAGTTGTTTATTTTACGTAGCATTGAAAGCGTAAAAGGAAATTTCAAGCTAGGTAAAATAAACACCCTAACAGACACAGAAGCAATCTTAGGAAGTTCATCCTGTGGTTAATAAGTAAGATTCAATACTTTGACGTTGAAAAAAAAAAAAAAGATGCACAAATATGCAGCAGTATATAATCGCACCTTATTAATTTGACTTTTTTTTAAACAGATAATTGGCGGAAAATGCATAGTGAATTAGAGTACTTAATTTTGTAAAGCAAAAAAAAAAAAAAAAAAAAAAAAAAACAATTTTTTTTCATAAAATCAATTTTCCTTTATTTTTTATTATTTTTTCAAAACTCCCTGATATTTCCCTGATTAATAAAGTTCCCTGGCTTTTCCCTGATTTGTCGCCACCCTGTCTTAAAGAGCGTGAATTTCGTTAAAAACTTTTCAATTTAATGATTTTAATAAAAATACAAATGAATGCAACATACACACATACATTCGTACATTACGAGAAAACTCGTTGTAATGAACTCTGAGAATGTCAAAATGGATATTTCGGGTGTCTACACATTCTTAGACACTTATCCACGTGTGGCTGGGTTGAAAAAAAAAACTTAATATTAATTCGGATTGGAGCAAAATGCAGGGATGAGAATGGTCAGAGAGCAAAAAGGAGGAAATAAAAAAAAAAAAGAATTCTAACACTAGAAAGACGGAAGCGGTCATTTTGACCGCAAACGATTTTCAAATGCTCATATTTGCTGCGTTTAATTACATAACTCTTTTTCCTTCATTGACTTTTCCTAACTATTTATTAAGATCTTACAACAGTAATTTTTTTTCCTTTAGGAATATTATTATAGTCGTTATAAATGTTTATACCTAGAAAGACTGACTACGGTCATTTTGATTGCTAAATGAACCTTGCTTTATGCATCCGTTTTTCTTCTTTTTTCTCTTATCAGTTGTGTGTACTATGGACTATTGTTACTTGTCAGGGTGAGTAATGTTCTTTTGAGCTTGAGTAGTACCTGCTGGTCAGGTTTAATTCTTTGAACTGTTAGGAAAATGCGAAACACCTGCTGGTTGCATGGTTTCAGTTTTCTGCTATCTGCACAGGGGGCAAAGTTGAGAAAGGTAAATTTGAAAAGCATGTGACTGGACACGTGAAATTACTTTGGGTCTAAAAAGAAGTAAATATAAACAGGTGAATTCCAAAAATGTTTGCTGGAATTGTTTTGTGCACCAAAACATGAGTTTTGCTTGAAGCATCGACGTTTATTTTCTTCGGTGATAATGAAGTGCTCAGTCGCATAATTATCTTCATGATGTTGAGAAGAACCGTTGGCAAGCAAAACTTATAGGAACATTAACTCCTGAAACTGTTGCAGATTTATATCTAAAACAGATTATGGTTCGAATGGACAGTGACTTATCTGAAGAGAACTATATTCCTAGCAATGAGAATAGTTTGCTTTCATGAGATTATTGCGAATATTTTTCGGAACTTAGATTTGCAGAAAAGGATTGTTTTTCTGAGTCAGAATCAGAAGAAATCTCGCTAATGAAAACTGATGCTCAAAATATAAAAAGTAGTGAAAGAAAAAGGGAAAAGGGTCCAACGCTGAAAAAAAGGGGAGCATTTAAAAAAACAGAACTCCTATTTCTCCAATTTCCTCCAAGTCACCTCCACTGATCAATTTTGCTGCATATAAATAAGTATCTACTCCAGGAAAAAAATTAAAATAGTGTGAAATCAAATTATGCGGAAATAAAGCTACAAGCATTTGTTCTAATTGCCAAAAAAAAAACTGTTAATGGCTAATTTACAGGTGACGCAATAACATAAGTATTTCGAAATACTGTAAAAGATAGTAATGCACTGTATCTTGCGATATTAAGATATTTTTTAAACCAAACACATGCATGGTTGATTATAGTACTTGTTAGTTATTACATGCTAAGAAAATTTCCTCTTTTTTGTACAAACTTGCTTTTTCTCAATGCTAATTGTGTAAAGCATGTGTATTTCACTTGATCGAACATAAAATTTAAAAAAAAAAAGCTATCTTGAGACTTATTTGCAGACTATATTACAGGGTGGCGACAGGAACTGTGAAAAAAAGTTCCCTGACTTTTCCCTGATTTCCCTGATTAAGTTCACCAAATTTCCCTGATTTACGTTACCAATGATAATGGTATTCTTTCTTTGCTCTACTTGAAATTCATTGTATGTTTGTATTAAATGCAGTATTTTAAACATTTTAAGTTGTGTAAAGTTGTTGAACTAAAGATATATTTTAAAAAGATGCTACTTTTTTAATAAAATGGTTTAAAAAAAAGACAATTTTTTTTGGAAGGAAAGAAAAACCTACAACACAATATATTAAATTTTTATACATGGAAAGATTATTGAAAATTAAAAAAAAAAAAAAAATACTTCACTTCCAAAAACCACTTAGCATAATAATTTTAAGAAACTATTAAAATTACTCTTAAAAACATATGTGTATTTATGATAGAACTAAAAAGTAATTGAAATTATTTTGAACTAAGTTTTCAAACAGTATAATAATTGTTGCAAGAATAACAAGTAATAGTGAAATAATGGAAGTAATGTAGTTGTTCTTATATAACTAATTGACATATTTATGCAAAACAGATGAAACCATTTGACATCCATTCGTAGGGAGCTTTTCTCTAATCAAGAACATAGGTTTTAATGAATGAATACAGCATTTTAACAATAAAAAAATTAAGATATTTACTTAAGTTCACAAGTTAACTCTATTTCAAATGATTTCAGTATGTAACGGAAAAAAAATCTTAGATTGCTTTTGTAACAAACAACTTTGAATGCAAGGGAAAAAAAGCAATTAGTTAATATCAAAATATACAAAAGAATACAACTTGGTTATAAAATTTAAAAAAATACTTAAGTCTGAAGAAAAGAAAGCCTTTATAATCTGCGGTGACAACAAATAGTATAACGGCAAAAAAAAGTTTTTTTAATTGAAAGTTCAATTTTAGCAATTAAATTAAAAACCCAAAGAAGTAATAACTTTTAAGTTTTTATAGTATTAATTAAAAACCAAAGATTTCTTCTTGAAATTGATTACAGAACTTAATTACTTTGAGACAATGGAATAAAGGCAACGGAGCTAAGACATTAATGAAGACTTCCTCTTTGCCTGTATGGTTGTTTATTTTATGTAGCATTGAAAGCGTAAAAGGAAATTTTTAGCTAAGGTAAAATAAACAACCTAACAGACACAGAAGCAATCTTAGGAAGTTCATCCTGTGATTAATAAGCAAGATTCAATACTTTGACGTTGAGGAAAAAAGATGCACAAATATGTGGCAGTGTATAATCGCACCTCAGTAATTTTACTTTTTTTTTGAACAGATGATTGGCGGAAAATGCGTAGGGAATTGGAGTACTTAATAAAAAAAAATTTTTTTTCTTCATAAAATCAATTTTCCCTGATTTTTTGTTATTTTTTCAAAATTCCCTGATATTTCCCTGATTTTTCCCTGATTAATAAAGTTCCCTGACTTTTCCCTGATTTCCCTGATCTGTCGCCACCCTGTATTACCATTAAATTGTTAAATTAAACTCTGATATGATGAAACAAATCTTTTCTACGGTTAAAAATCCCGAAAGGAGGAAATTTCCAATCTTTTATATATGGCGGTCAAAGTGACCGCTGCTCGTCTTTCTAGGTATACGCAAAACGCCGTCTTTCTAGTGTTAAAATCAAACAGAAAAGGGATGAGATCAAAAAAGCCACTGAAGTCCATGACATTCTAAAATTCAACAAAAAATAGCTAATATACCAGTTTCAAAGGTAATACAAATTTTTTATCATATTATGTTTGAAATAATTGGGTAGTAATTAATACATGGCACATATTATTCTTAAAGAATTATATTCATTTTTCAAATTTCAAACATAAAAAAGATCAGGAGAAGGGGGATAGCTGCAGTTAGAAAACTAGTTTTATATATTAAAGCATTCTGTTATACATTTTTCAGCACATATTACTGGAGTGAGAGACAAATTGAAGGAAAAAACTTTTCTTCGTCAAGATATTTATCATTGGTTTTGCTATTATTGGTTTTCATTTGTTACTAGCATCCTACTTTGTACAAATTTGCTGCATTGCATCATTTCCTGCAAGTGTTTATTTCTATATAAATTTTGAAAGAGAGGCAGCAATTTCTAACCCATGAGTCCTTGAATAAAAAAAGGTTGAGGGAGCGAGAGTTAAATCTTGGTTGCATTACTCAATAATGTCAATTTTTCATACTTTTTAAGAGTATAAAATCTTTTTTCAATTGAAAACATTTTACTTTATAGTGTTACAATAGCGAACGTAAATTTAAAAATTAGGTTTGTTTGTAAACTAAAAATTTACAACAGAGTGAAATATCAAAGTTATCCTTATGTGGTAGAACATACTTTTCAGAGCAAGAATTGAAAATAAATAAAATATATATGATTATCCCTTTTCCTTGCATTGAAACTTATTGGTTTAAAACACTTAATTATACTACTCCAGGGTCGAAAGAACAACCTGCATTTGGCCTCATTTAATCATTAACAGGGTGGCGACAGGAACTGTGAAAAAAAGTTCCCTGACTTTTCCCTGATTAAGTTAACCAAATTTCCCTGATTTACGTTCCAATGATAATGGCTTCCTTTCTTTGCTCTACTTGAAATCCATTGTATGTTTCTATAAAATGCAGTATTTTAAACGTTTTAAGTTGTGTAAAGTTGTTGAACTAAAGATATATTTTAAAAAAACGCTACTTTTCTAATAAAATGGTTTAAAAAACAAATCAAGTCAATTTTTTTCAAAAAAAAATCTCTATAAAACAGTATATTAATTTTTTTGGAAAGATTATAGAAAATTAAAAAAAAAAAAATACTTTACTTCCAGAAACCACTTAGCATAAGAATTTTTAAAAAATATTAAAATCACTCTTAAAAACATATGTGTATTTATCATAGAACTAAAAAGTAATTCAAGTTATTTTGAACTAAATTTTCACAGTATAATGTGAAATAAGCCCTGGTTAATGAGCGGTAATTTACCGAGTATAATAATGGTTGCAAGAATAACAAGTAATAGTGAAAGAATAGAAGTAATGTAGTTATTCTTACAAAACTAATTCTTACAAAACTAAGTTATTCTTACAAAACATATTTATGCAAAACAGATGAAACCATTTGACAACCATTCATAGGGAGCTTTTTCTCTAATCATGAACATAGGTTTTAATGAATGAATACAGCATTTTAACAATAAAAAAATAAAGATATTTACTTAAGTACACAAGTTAACTCTATTTCAAAATGATTTCAGTATGTAATGAAAATAAATCTTAGATTGCTTTTGTAACAAACAACTTTGAAATGCAAGGAAAAAAAACAGAAAAAAAAAGCAATTTGTTAATTTCAAAATATATAAAAGAATACAATTTGGTTATAAAATAAAAGAATCATTTAAGTCTGAAGAAAAAACCTTTATAATCTGCGGCGACAAAAAATAGTATCACGGTAAAAAACAAAGTTTTTTTTATTGAAAGTTCAATTTTAGCAATTAAATTAAAAACGTGAAGAAGTAATAACTTTTAAGCTTTTATCAGTATTAATTCAAAAACCAAAGATTCCTTTTTGAAATCGTGATTACAGTTCGCTAATTCAAGACAATGGAATAAAGGCAAAGAAGCTAGGCATTAATGAGGGCTTCCTCTTTGCATGTATGGTTGTTTGTTTTACGTAGCATTGAAAGCGTGAAAGGAAATTTCAAGCTAGGTAAAATGAACTTAACAGACACAGAAGCAATCTTAGGAAGTTCATCCTGTGGTTAATAAGTAAGATTCAATACTTTGATGTTGTGGAAAAAGATGCACAAATATGCGGCAGTGTATAATCGCAACTCGTTAATTTTATTTTTTTTCTTTTTTGAACAGATAATTAGCGGAAAATGCATAGGGAATTAGAGTACTTAAGTTTGTAAAGCAAAAAAAAAAATATTTTTTCTTCATAAAATTAATTTTCCGATTTTTTGTTTTATTTTTTCGAAATTCCCTGATATTTCCCTGATTAATAAAGTTCCCTGACTTTTCTCTGATCTCCCTGATCTGTCACCACCCTGATGAAGTTCCAAACTTTCAACAGGCTGCAAAGCCTAAACCATTTGAAATTTATCATAAATATTTTGTATGTTTTCTTAAACACTTTAAAAAAAGTAACCATACCAAGTTTCATTAAAATCAGAGATTGAGGGAGTCAAATTGCATTTTTTGATTGACTTTTGCATTTTTTCTAAAATAAATTGAAGAAATAAAAATATTATCAAAATAATGAACAAAATAAGCAGATATAAGGTAGCATTTGGTCAAAGACCTTCCAACGTTAAAAATGATTGAAAGATTTGCAGGATGCAAAAAGATTGAAATCTCAAAAGTGTGCGCAATTTTTGGTGCAGCACGTGTTTGACGTCGTAGGCATGTTTCTCAAACATAAGTTTTTGGCAGATGTCGCAGAAGATGAAGATTCGAGAGGGAAAAATAGAAATAATCCGAAAACAAAAACAAAAAACTAAGAAAAATCTGAATTTTTTAGATTTTAAAGAAAAATAGGATCGTTAATAAGATCTGAAAGAGGCAAAACAAGGAGGAAAGGTTTTAAAAACCAATAGAGAAAGCCGGAAAAATCTAAATCTAAAAATCCCTAAAAATGGATATTAAGGCCATATTGAGAAAAAAAAAATTGCGAATACAATACTTAATTTTTTGTAAAAGGAAGTCAAAGGGACCCTTGTAAGCAGTTCGGGGGGTCTGCACCAGGTAACTTTCAAAGAGGATTTCAGAGTTTTTAATGATCATAAAGGGAATGGGAAAAGTTATTGGTAAATAAGGATATCGTTAAATCGAAGAGCATACATTTAATGCAGTCAAATGAATCATTAAATTGACGAAATAGTTAAATCGGGTATAGTTAAATCAAAGATGGATTCAGTTTACATTGGCTTCCAAACTTTGTTTACAGCACAAAAATAGGAATGTGGTGTTTCCGAAAACTAAAATTTCATATTTACATAAAACATTTCGTTTTTTTTTTGGAGGGGGGGGGGTGACTCTGCGAGTGTGACATATGTGCTAGAAACTAAGCTGCTTGTAACACCAACATATATGTTTGCATTTTTTTGTTGCTAATTTGCTCTTTAAATTACTACTTTTTTCTGGCAAGTGACTACATGATAAACTTTGTATTCTTAGTTCATCAATGTATCGTTAGTCAATAACTAAAAACATGTGAATTTCTTACATGTTTTGGGAGAAATGAACGTCTAACTCTTCACACCTTCAGTGTTAAGCTTGATTAGATTGACACACTGATAAGTCAAAAGTAGTGGCAGTGCAAAAAAATTAGAGATTAAAATGGCAGCAACCCTGGACCAGTGTCTGCACATCAGAGCAGTATTAATGCATCAGTTAAGAGAAAAATTCTTAACTGGTTTAGCGATGTGGTATGAACACTGGTTTTTGGCAATGCATCGCCCAGCCCTAGTGCATATTATACACTGCAGTGGATACTCCAATAAAAAAAAAAATCTCGTTGGAAAAGCTTAAAATGAAGTTTGGAGAGAAATGTTGTTTATGTTCTATAAAATAAATAACCCTGAAAGCTTTCACGACTGGATAGCACTTGGCTAAATCAATTCCTGTTGAGTTAGTGGGAATAGTTCAAACAGGGTGAAAAAAAATTATGCACGCCATATAGCAAGCCAGCATGGCAAGGCACAAATTAAATCTCTCAATCACTGGGTAACATCATTTACCTTAAGAATTGCTGCAGAGTATCATTTTTCTACTTGGAAAAAAGACTTTGCGGATATTGTGCTACTGCCGATTACATACAGGAGACTACGACATTTAAGGAACTTCCCATTTCAAAATAATTTAAATATTTTTAAGATGCAACAGGATGGACCTCTCAACAACTGCTCGCAATTTGCAACAGAGCTTTAAAATAAATTAATGCTTCCAATTTACGTAATTTGAGGACAATTTTTCTGAAAAACAAAATTGATAACACAAGTAATGGACTAGAATTCCAAGAAAAAAAGAACTTGACAACTATGATTTTATATTAGTTCTAATTCATTTAATTCCTACTTTTCTATTACTTAAATGCATTTCATTTTAAAAAACAATATATTCTTACATAAAATCTTAATACTATTCACATTTAACTTAATTTATTAACCAGTGTTAATTTTTTTAATACAATTACTTTAAGTTATACAAAAGAAAATACTAAATGAATAACATTAGTATTACTTCTCTTTCTCTATAATATTTGAAAATGTCAGCAGCATAACGTGATTCATTGTAAGGATCATGTTGAGCCCACTTATCATAATCTTCAACACCATCAGGAAGAGGTTCTTCGATTGTTGTATCAACTCTACTTTCAAAACCACTATCCGATTCACTAAGAGGAGAAAAAATAAAATCAATCTCTTATACATACTACAGGTTGTATTGGTTATTAAATTACTAGAAAGTTGCCCGACATGGTTAAACGTGTGAAAATTTGTTTTTATGTACATTTGAACACAGCGATTGCCTGTTTGGTGATATTTTGGTAGTTTAAGTTAAATTTGGCAGTTTAACCATAATTTATTAACAGTGGATTAAACCCCAGTGGATTAAACTAACTCCAGTAGATAGCGATCAATGTTAACCATTTTTAAGAGTTTTTTTATTCTCCTAAAATGAGTCTTACCAGTAAAACAGTTACGTCACCAGATTGAGTTCAGCCATGTCATGATAAAGCATTTCCCTGCAGTTTAAACATTACCAAAACATTATGGAATTATCATGCTACGGCGCGAGTTTCAATGTTTAAACATGCGGGTTACTTTATCATTCGCTATCATTCATATGAGGATTCTCATAAAATGACAGCCTTACCAGTAAACAGTTAAGTCACCGGATCGAGTTCAGCCTTGTCACAATAAAGCATTTCCTTGCATGTTAAACAATACCAAAACATATAATCAAATTATCATGCCGTGGCTCGAGTTTCATTGTTGAAACACGTGGGTTACTTTATCATCGGCAATTATTTATATGAAGATGTTGATAAAAGCAGTTATATCTGAATACGAAAAAAAAAAAAAAACACTTTAAAAGCTTGCTTAGTAAAAATAAGTACAATTAAAGTAATTGCAATTTGGATGCAATAAAAATCAAATGAACAAGGTTTCTAGGTCTTTACTTGACTGCTAATATAAAACTTTGTAACAACCTAGTTGTCTTATACAATTGCGGCTTTACCAATTATACTTGCCAATCTTATGAAATGAAAAAAAAGAAGATTGGGTCAAAATTTCAAGGGAGAAAAAGGGACATTTGAAACAAAGTTATTTGAGGGAAAAATATGATTTTATTGAGCATTTTTAATTCAAAATACAATAATTACGTCTCCTAATTCTAAAAGATTTCTTGTAAAATAGCATGCAAAAGACAAAAGTTTTATTAAACATCAATTTACTCAAAAAAAAAATCAATTTATATTACTGTCATTAGCCCTAAGACACTTAGGTTACCTTAGATACGATTTTAATTTTGTTAATAAGTTGGAAAATATATAATACAAGTTGCTCAATAGGAGTTACACAGTATACAATTCAGGAAATAATCGGGAAAAAAGAAAAACTAGAAACAGATGCTAAAAGATTGTTGCTCAACTTCATGCAATGCGCTGAAATTGCCTAAGCCTTTCTCCAACGTGCATACAATCTACTGTACAGAACAGTAGTTGGCATTGGGTCTTGGAAAGGTTGAGAAGCTATGGCAGTGCCCTTTAATCAGGATTTGTAAAAAATGATTTTCCTTTTACATCCATGAAAATCTCTATAAATTTAAAAAACCTGAAGAAAAATGCGAGAAATCGATATTTAAAAGTAAAACAGGGAGAAACAGACAAAAAATGGGAGAGTTGGCAGGCATGCAATTAGCACAGAATAAGAATGCTGTTTTTAAATGCTTAAGTTTGACTCAATTATTGAGCACAAATAAAAAAGTTATTGAAAAATATAATTATCTTGTGACGTCAGTATTACAAATAACCAGTTAAAGGTGCCTAAACCTTTTGATTTCAGTTTGAGTTCAGACTCATTCATCTGACTCAAAAGAGAAACTTTCAAGCATGGTAAATAAAATATGTCTTTTTTGAGAGAGAGGGAATTTGAATAAAACAATTTTAGACTTCCACATTTATAATCACTTTCCACTCGGTTACAAGTTATACTAGATACAAAATCTTTTTTTTTTTTTGGAATTTAATAAGCAACGATCCACACATTAATTGAAACAAGAAAATAAAAGTCATTAATTGAAAATGAAATTTGGGCAGGAAAGATAAAGCTTTGCAATCTGAGAACATTAGAGAAACATATTTAACAGATTTATTTCAGCAAACAATTAAACTTGGTATATTAATCATTTTCCAGTCACTCTCTTTTCCTCATAAAAAAAAAGGAATTTGTGAATAGGGTTACCGTATTTGACATAGGCCATACCTGAACAACTTTCAAACAAGTCTACTATGAAATAACAGAATTTTTTAAAAAATATTAAGCACTTTTCAAAATGCACTCAAAAGGACAGAATAACTTTTCAGGGTCAGAAAGGACTATTTAAGTATTCCATTTGTTTTCAAAAATTCCAAGAAAATGAGACTGTAAATGAATAAAAGTGCGGCTCAAGTCATGAAGAGAATTTCTTATCATTATCTTGCTTTCAATCATAACTTTGAATGTTGAAACATGCATATTTATCTTATTGGGAAAGTTTGGTTTTGTTGAAACATGCGTATTTATCTTATTGGGAAAGTTTGGTTTAAAATTACTAGACCCGCACTTTTCTTCGTTTGTGGTGTCATTTTCGGGGAATTTTCGAAAACTAAAGGAATACTTAAATTGTCCTTTCTGACCCTGAAAAGTTATTCTGTTCTTTTGAGTACATTTTGAAAAGTGCTTAGTATTTCTTAAAAAATTCTCTTATTTTATTATTTTTAGTGTAAATGTATTTAAGAAATAGAATAATTTTACCATCACGAAGCTTCACCTTATTTTTTCATATAAATGCTCGGTACTAAAAGGGAAAAAACCTGTATACATGTCTAAAACTAAGCAGTTGGCACTAAAATTTAATCCTTGTTCCTCTCTGGGTCATTCTACAAAAAAAAAAAAAAAAAAAAAAAATCGCGCTTTTTTAGGTCCAGGGTGGTTAGTTTCAAAAATATTTTTAAGCACTTTTTTATGAGATTTAGAAAAGTATAACAAATTTTGAAAATGATCAATACAAATTAATGTTATAAAAAAATTTAAATGGTTTTTTTCACTGAACGGAGGGATACTTGTATGCCTCTGTTACATGTCCCAACACATTTCTTCCCAGTGTTCGAAATTACTGCTGGTCCACTGGTCTCAGACCATTGAAACTTGCCTAGGACCACCACAATAAAAGAATCAGTGGTCCTTGGGACCATCAATCACTGCTGGCTTTTTTTTAATCACACTTGGCAAGAAAAAATTCAGAAGCATTAGCCTTAACCAAACTGTTGGTTGGCCTTTTTTTTTACAATTAATCTTTTTCAAATAGCTTTATATAATTTTAAGTCACACATCCATTTTACTTAATATAGTCATACTAAGGGGAGGGGTGGAGTTGGAAAACGTCCTGAAACTATGTAAGAATAGTCAAACTAAATTCTCAAACTTTTGGTAGCCTATTTTAAAGGTTGCTAATGAAATTTATTTTCAGACTGTACACTTGGGTATCTAAGATACCATATTTAAATGTTTTATTGCCAAGCAAAATATTTTACATTTTTAAATATTATGTACATTCAAAAAATCTCCTCAGCAGAAAAATTATTTACTCTTTGCTTACATGTTAGTTTTAGTGAAAGTTTAAATCTGACCAGTGATGTTGTCTGCGGACCAGTATATATTCATGTGGACAGGTCCAGTAGGATTTTTTACTGATTTCTAACGCTGCTTCCCATGTACTTTCATTTTTTTACTCAATACAAAAAAATATAATGGATTTAATAGTGAAATTTAAATCATTTGATGTTTTTTTAATAGGTCAAAAGAATTAAAATTATAAAATAAAAATATATATAGCATTCATAATCTTTTGAATCACTGTCACAATATTTCTTGTATCCTAATTTCAGGATTTATTTAAGTAATAGAATTTCCTATAGACGGCAGTACTGGAAGCTAATTAGAGGTTTAGAATCACAAGTTAGCCCTTTTCAACTCTGGGTCTTCATAGTGAAGCTAAAGAACTTAGTGTGAAAGAGTTTCAACATTCTTTTTGAAGTCAAATAGGCCCTTAACTTTGTGTGTAATCCGTTCTTGAATTAAAAAGGAAAGAATTGTTTGTGCAAAATTGAATCACTTTTTTTTAAGTAAATTCTAAATAACATGTTGCGCTAACCCTAAATCAACACAATGATCATAGCAAAACACAAGTATTGGTATCCACCATTACAGTATAGATGGATATACAATCAGAAATGGAGCATACAACTTTCTTTAAATCGTGTTCCTCATACAAGATGCAATGTTCATTTAAATAAAAAGTTTAAAAACATTCAAAATATATATTTATTCTATCAGTTACTCTTCATTCACATCCAAAATTTTAAGTACAAAAGCAAGTTACAAAATAACCAATAAAGAATGTGACTAACTATGTGAGACTAAAAAGGTGCCTAAAAAGAACAATATAAAGTAACTTTGAAAAAAAAAATTGAAGATTTTTTTTTCATGAATTACAACTTCAAAAACCTAAGTTTTTTGTATAATGACCCCTCTGGGATTTATGCTTGCTAATTTCAAGCTTGCTTTAGAGAAGCCTTGATTTAAAATTTTCATTACGTTTGGTTTTTAACATTACTGTTGCAAGACAACGAAGTTTGTAACAATGGGTTTTATATTTAAACATTTAACGGGAAAATTACATGAAATTTGCTATTTTCCATCCTAACCGAAATAAATTTCAGAATTTTAATTTTTCAGCGTTAAGTTGTACCTTAAGATTAAGTAAATCAGTTAGTGAAATCCAAAAGTCTCTAAAAGACGTTGTTGCTGAAATATAAGCAAAATCAAGCCTCAGATTACGGCGTGACAATCAGGCCAAGTATAATAAAATTGCTTAAATGAATTCATGAATTTTTGCCTTCTGTATTTAAGTTTAACTGCATTTAGTAACAGTTGTTTTGTTACATGTAAAAGTAGTTTTGGAATTCTAAAATTTGTTTTCTACACTTCCTGTGAGGTTCTGCCATGTGGTTGATTCTCTTGCTAACCCCAGTACGCCGCCTGAGACAAGTGACAATTTATGATTTTAATAATATATTAATTCACATCTCTAACCCCTTAAGGATTAGAGGGGGAAGACAAGGTATGCTTTCCCAGGATGTCTCTTATCTAACAGTACCAATATTATCCTGGTAGACACTAGCAGTCAAGAGGAGATTATGACAAACGATAAAACAGAAACGAAACCCAGGCAGAACGAACACTCCTGGTTTTTTCCCCCTGGTCTATTTTTAGAAGCTCTTTCCTTTTTCTCGCATTCTTGTAACTACGCACCTCAACTATCTGACTGGTTGGTTAAAAACACATGTTTAGCTCTTTATCCCAGTTGATAGTTCAGAAAGGTTTTATGTAGATTAAAAGAAAAAACACTATAATAGCATACCATTGCTCAAGTGCAGTGACGTAGATAGTGTCATCAGAAGAACAAGATTCTTTATCTTTTGATTTGTTACTTGAAGAGTTTTTAGATAAATTTGAATCAGGCAGGGCATTTTCACTGCAATATGATCCATGCTTAGCCGTCCTTTTTGAGACTGCATTTGTTTTTGTATTTGCTAGTTTAACCTGATTTGTGATGTCTCCCAAAATTCTCTTTTTACTTCCGAGATCTGGAAGAGGGTCTGCTAATCGTTTTGATGCATCTTTACCAGCAGGTTTATCGTCCGAGTCCTGCAAATCATTCAAAACATTTATATAATATTTACATTTTAGAATACAATTAAAATAAATATACATAAATTTCAAAAATAAAGATATTACCTCAATTACTTGTGATCTTGTGATGATTCGATTTAAAGTCTTTGATTCCATGTTAATTAAAGCTGCAATTTAAAATACTATATGAATAACAAACTTTGCAACATTCGACACTTAAATGCATCTTAAGAGTTCATTCATTTTTAATAGATAACAATATGTTGAAAGCCCAGTAGCAGAAACTTTCTAACCAGTCTGCGACACTATTTCGGGCAGTTGAAAATAATCTGCAGCATTATCAATTTTAATTATTTTAAGTTTTCATAAAATACACAAGCAGAGGTCAAGACTCAGAAATTTTCCAACTGGCCAGTGGCTACTAGACCTGAAACTTAGTGGCCATCACTGTCGCCACGTTTTAAAGTATAAAAAAAGGGAAAGGGGACAGTTTTCACTATTTTCATAAAAATAAATAGAACTCTGCGCACTTAAAAAGCAATTATTCAACACATATTTATTTAAATGTGGAAAATTTAAGTTAAAATAGGTTTTTGAAATTTTTTTTTTCAGAAAATGAATCAATAAATAAATTAGTAAATGAGAAGTTGGCAGGAAACTGCATTTTAGATGAATGTTTCAGTTTGTAGCAAAGCTTCCAAAGCAAATACAAGTGTGCAGGTAATAATTCACATTTTTTATGAAAATCATTTAAAAAGAAACATGATTTACTGTACATTATATGGAATTTTCAATAGTTTGCATTGAGGTAAACATCAAATTATGTTTTTGGAAACTTAGGAAAGTAATAGTCTCGACTATTTCCATCTTGCAAATGACCAAACATGGCGTCAACGCGACAAATGCATGATTCTAAATAGATTTTTGAATTTGTAACATAAAAGTAGAAAAAAATTCAAAATCCTTAAAATACTACAATTTAATAAAATAGTCAATTTTTAGTACATTAGCCTCTAAAGCAATGAAGATAAGATAACATTCTGAAGATAAAATTTTACATTTTTAAAGACAATAATTAAGAATTATCCAAAAAAAAGGCACATTTTGCATAATTTTCAACGGTTTGCATTGCAAAAAACATCCAGTTATGTTTATGAAAACGTAGGCACTTACCAAGTCTTGTGTATCAACATCTTGGGAATGACCAAACATGGCGGCTACGCCGAAAATTAAGATATAAATTTTTGAATTTGTTGCAAAAAAATAATTGAAAAATAAAAATCTTCATGTGATTAGACTTTAGTTGAAAAGTTTTTAGCACTTTTACGTCCAAAGCAATGAGGATAAGGTGAAATTTTAAATCTAAAACTTTTCATTTCTCGAAAAAATTACTTTAAAAAATAAAAATTAAACGATTTGCTGCACATTTTAGTTATTTTCATTAGTTTGCTGTTAAACAGGGTTGGTAAAAAAACCGCTTTTTTTTTTGTTTAAACCAGGTTTTTTTGGTTTAAACAGGGTTTTTTGGTTTAAATACTATTTGCGAGAAAAACAATTAATTTTCGGAAGGTAATTAAGGTTCCATGTAATTAACAGTTATTTAACAGTCACATTATACCTAATTTCTTGATTAATTAAAGACATAAGAACAAAATCTTGTAACTAAATTAAATAATTAAAATAGCTTTCTGTGGGGAAACATTGATTGAAATGTTTGACTTGATTAACATATTAGTATGCATGTATTTATATATATATACCCTTTATGATACGAAATACTTCAAGAAGTGGTTGTGATGCAGCTTAAGATAAAATATATTGAAGATCCAAGAAAAAAACTTTATAAAACCAACATATGAATAATTATTGAATAAAGGTAAAAGTTATATTTTTAAGCATAATCTTTTCAAAAGAACAATTTTCATATTTTTTCTTTCTGATCTAACATAACGCTGATTTTTATATACACAATGTCGCAAATATTGAAGTAAAGCAAAATGTACAACAGTACATGATTGAACAGTCAAAAAATCGATTGCTGTTGTACTGACAAAGTTTTAAAAAAAAGTGCTGCTCTATGTTCGACTCCGTTCTTATTTTGGGAAGACTTGGAAAAGATGTCGACAATCGCTAAAACAAAGAAACAAATCAAAAATTGGTGTAACATGGCTTAAATTACAGCTTATTTACTGGCATACATGTTGCATCCAGCATTGAAGTTTAAAAAATATTAAATGCAAACTCTTTAGAACAAATAAATGTGTAGCAAATTCTATTTCAAGAAATTTTTTTGCCAAAAACGTTATAACTTCTGCAACAGTGACTGAGTGGTGGAAAAGCCAGGAAAAAGAATTTGAAAAATGCAATGCAACCGTATTTAAAAGTCTTCAACATTACTAAAACCAGCTTCAAAAAAGTGCAGTGCATATATTTTCGTCATTTAGATATCATTCATAACTCAAAAATTGATTATGCTCTGGAAAAGCTTCAAAACTTGCTTTTTGTTCAAAGTACTAAATCAGGGGTCTGTCCAGGATTTTTCACAGGGTCCGTTTTTTGTGAAAAATAAAATAATTTTGTGAAAAGTGAATTATTTTTGTGAAAAATAAAATAATTTCGCAAAAAAAAAAAAAAAAAAAAATTTTGTTAAATCGAAATTTTAGAATTTAGAGCAGGCACAAACTACATCATTTAAACTTAAAGTAGAGAGTTTTCCTCTTCTATGTTGAGAATATCATTCTGGGGTGTTTTTTCTAGTATTTAGCGGGGGGGGGGGGCGGCATCGCTAACTCAAGTAGCAATATTTATCTACCATTCTACATTATGTTAAATTATACTAGAAATATTTCTGTACAGCATTTAAAATAATTGTAACAAAAAAAAAATAATAATAAATAAAATTCAGACGAGGGGGTTCAGCATTTAACTTTTTGACCCAGGACACTCTTAAAATTGCACAGAATTTCGTTTAAAACTTATAAATTCCGTGATTTTAACAAAAATAAAAATAGATTTTATTTGTTTACTTCTTAACAAAGCGCACTAAACATCAAAAATTCAAAAAATCGGAATCCCATAGCGGATGCAAAGAGATCGCAATTCTCAAAGTGAAGGCATCAAAGGTATAAAAACGGCTTGTAAAAGAAATATTTTTGATAAAATTATTTTTAAATTGCATTTTAGAGTCCTATGATAAACATATCATTAATATCTGTGGACACAGCTAAAGCAAAAATAAAATTAAACCATTGATTCAGCATTTTAATTTTTGAGTCATAAAAGAAAATGGAATTTTGCTTTAAAAACTTGAAGTGCGTGTTCTAACAAAAATAGACTTTTCATTTATTTGCATCCTAATAAAACGAAGTTAGCTTGAAAAATGAACAAAATATGATTCTTATATCGGATGTTAAAAGATTGTATTTTTAAAAATGTAGACATCTAAAGAAAAAAAAAAGGCAAGTAAAACAGTTTATTTAAAGTTAATCATCCTTGTTAGCATCGAAAAATCAAACCCATATAATTTTCTCCCAAAATAACAGTTGAACATCGCACCGCACCATAGAAACGCAAATATTGACAAGCTGGTAAAATGATGAGAATATTTTCTAATCAAGTCATTATAAAGGTTTAACACCAGACGCTAAATGGCGATAATTTTAAAGTTAGTAACCCTATCTGAAGCGATCACATTTTTTTCCCCACCCTTACACCCCGTTTGCACTGGCGGAATTAAGCCGCTTAGTTTTCAGCTAACCTACTGCGCATTCACTTAGCGCATCTCAAAGCCGCTTCAGTTGAGCGACACTGGGAAGCCGCTCAACAAGACTAGGGAGTAAAAGGAAGGAGACGAATCTCCATGTTAGCAGTTTGGCAACAAAATTCCACTTCCGCCAGAGGCCGCTAGAGTATCATCTCTCGCACTACTTATATCTTTTCGCTCGTAGCGAAGCATTGTAAACAAGTGTGTTTTAAAAACTATCACCTGTATATTTGGAAGTATTAAACTACTTTCGCCATGAAAGCTGTTCAAAGAAGCATAGAATACTTTACTCCACCCTAGGTTTTTGGCATATTTTGCATTCGATGTGTTTAATTTGTATTTCTGCTACGACTTTAGCGAGCATTCATTCTTGTTAGGTGTTGTGCAATTTTGTGTTCTATTTTGTATATTGTTTTTGATATGGCTGTTTTGCTCATTTGCCATGAAACTAAAAATGATTTTAGCTGGCTTTTGAAAACATTTTCTCCCAATAAAACCCGTAAATTACGATCCGGTTTTCATAATTTTTCTGAGTACTATGCATTTAATTTTAAGAGTAAGCGAGAAGACTTGATTTTAAAGTTATTCATTTAAAATAATAGAAAGAGAGTAGCAATGAACAACTTAAGTTTTGGAATTTAAATCACTAATTTTGTTTCCTTCTAGTTATATTTCCATGTCCTTTTTCTTCTTATTTATTAAATTTCACATATGCTTAACTTGAATAATAGAAACTCCACTGTAGTAGAAAAACTCAATAACGCACTCATGTAGAGAATTCAATTGAAATTAAGATTGAACTGTTTAACTTATAATTTTCATCAAAATATTTATGTTTTGCTTTTTTTTTCTTCAAATTTCACTTAAATCCAGAGCAGAGCAACAATTTCAAACTAAACGTAATACATAAAGTTTTATGTAAGCTTATATCACACGAAATTTATGTATGGGAGGAGGAGAAAGAAAGTAACTATGGTAAGTGAAAACGAAACTTAGCTTGATAAATATAAGCAATAAACTAGATTAACGCTTGAATTAAATAGCACTTTCTTGTAAGATTCTTTTTTAATTGTTCACAATTAACTAACGAAAAAGCAGTTTTTTTTCAATGTTCAAAGTATTAATTATTTTTTTTCTTATCGTTTTTAAAGATTAATCCACCAGAAAAAAAGGGGGGAAAACTGCTTTTTCAGCAGAAGTAAACAAAAAAAGAAACTAAATATTATTGCACATATTACTGTGAAATATTTAATTTTAAATGAGCTTATATCATGCAAAATTTATGGGGGAGGGGGGAGAGGGTTGATCGAAGTTACTGCATAAATTAATTGGAGTAAAAGAACTAAGGAGAAAGAAGATCGAGGACACACAGAATTAATGTCTAAATTCTAGAACAAATATAAGAAAGAAAGTAATTTTAGGTCCATCGTGCTGACCGCGCGATATTATTGAGTTCCAACAAATTTTTCGTATCAATGGCCCCAAACTAGCTAACTGCCGGCATCCACCCAGTCGAATACTACTCGGGGTCGGTTAAATCAGGCGAGCGAACTGCGAGAGATGGACCACTAGCGCCACCATTGGCGATGGAATAATCCGCTCACTTTTTCGCCCCGCTGCCAAAGGAGATGAGGCTCCTTCTTTTAGCCTCCCTGGGTTTGCAGTTAAACTTTAAGTGCGTTCTCTAGTGCAAACGACTTTTAAAGTAAGTGCGCTTAGCTCGTAAGTGCATTGATGGGTTGAGCGCGCTTAGCTCGCAGTGCAAACGGGGTGTTACTATCCCTTTGCAGTTCTAAGTTCATTTCGCTGATATATATTATTATTGTTTATTAAATCATCAGTGGGGGAGAAAAGTGCTTACCAAACGCCTTTTCAGAAAAGTTTACAACAACACCGCTGCTAATTAGCTGTGATAAAACAAAATTATTTGAAACCAAACTTATTTCCAGCTGTTAATTTCTTTCCAAGAAGCAAACAACAAGCATTATATTTATTTGGCAGTAGCAATTTATCACTTGCAGGAGCATCACAAGAGTGCCGATTTTTTTTTCTTTGCAAAATTAGCAGATTTTGTATAAGCTGATCCCTCTAATTTGACTTTAAGAAAGGTTCCAAAAATTATCGGTTTAATATGCATGCGTTACTTTGCTTTCAGATTTACTCCTTCAGAAAACAATTTGTGAAAGATCCGATCTTGTTTATCAGAATTTTGTGAAGGGTCCGTTTTGTTTGATAGGGATTTTGTGAAAGGTCTGTTTTGGTTGATCGGTTTCTGGCCAGACCCCTGTAAATAACATAAAAATAATATTAATTTATAATGTAAAAGTTGCTATGTATTTATGCATATGTTATTGTGGTGTAAAGTTGATTTTTTGTAATTGTAAAAAGATTTATACACATATTTCTGAAATGAGTTGAATACATTACATATACAGGGTGTCCGAAAAGTCCTCGACACATAACAATGGTATTTTAGGTTAAATGTGTCAAGGACTTTTCGGACACCCTGTATATTTATTTATAAATATAATTTTACAGTTTTTTGTTTGTAATAGATTAAAAATATTTTGCTTTAAACCAAAAGAACCGTTGTTTTCTCCAACAGTCTTTAGAAAAAATTCATTTAGTTGAAAGCCTTGAACAAAAAGACTAGTTTTGAAGCTTTTTCCAATCCTAATTTGTTCCTTACTCAGTATGTGTGGGGAAATCAATGTAAACCTGTAAAATGGATTTTTTTTTTGGCTTTTTCTAAAAAAACCAATTGGTTTAAACCAACGTGGTTTACACCAAACAACCCTGCTGTTAAATAAAACATTCAATTCTGCTTCGTTTTTGAAAACTTAGGCACTTAAGCATCTTATCTACTTTGATCTTGTGAATGACCAAATATGGCGACTATGTTTCTAGCTGATATGCTGAAAGCATCCATCGAGGTTCCGGTCAAAAAATGATCTCTAAACAATCTATGCCAAGTTGTATTTCTTCTTTTTTTTTTTTAAATTTAATTTACTTATTCGTTCTTTCTTTCTGTTCTTTAGTAAAATTGTCTGCAGGCTGCCGAAAAATCTGCGACGCACGTCTCGCAGTTTCTGCTACCGGGTTGAAAGAAACCAGATTTTAAAAATCATATTGTAATATATAATAAGTACATGGTTCCAAAACTTGTAAAACCTGAAGAGTATGGAAATTTCCTCAGATACAGCTCTAGATGGCTGTCAAACTGAAGAGCCTAAACTGTTCATTAATTTCTACCCACATATCTAACCACTAAACCAAGATAATATAGAATATGTAAATGCATTTGCAAAAAATTTTTATTTTACATTTTATTAGCCCAATTTTTTTTCTCTATGACACGTTTTGATTTCAAGTCAATAACTTTATTTGCATAAGAAAACATTAATCACTGATTTAACTAACCATGCTGGTCTCGAGACCAAAATAATACAGACAAACAAGCAAACACTGCTCCCAGAAAATTTTTAAATTTTTTAAAATCATATGGGTGCTAAGGAAAGAAGTGACATACAGAATTAAACATGCATTACTGATTGTAATTTGCTTATCTATGTTTCATTTAAATTGCTTGCTATTGAAATTATGTACTTTGAGAAGAAAGTGCCCGACTTTTACCTTCCAATATCAGGGGTCTGTCCTGGATTTTTCACAAGGTCCGTTTTTTGTGAAAAATCAATTATTTTTGTGAAAAATCAATTAATTTTGTAAAAAATCAAATTTTGCAAAAAAAAAAAAATTTTTTTTGTAAAAACGAAAATTTTGAATTATGAGATGGCGCAAACTGCATCATTGACACTTAACGTTGAGTGTTTTCTTCTTTTCTGTTGAGAATATCATTCTTGAGCGTTTTTCAAGTATTGGAGTATGGGAGGACTGCATCGCTCTTTGAGAGATGGATACCCCTCAGTTATAAATATTTATTTACCATTCTACATTATGTTAAATTATACTAGAAATGTTATATGTATAGTATTTAAAATAATTCAAATAAAGAAATTCAGGCAGGGGTTCAGCATTTAACTTTTTGAACCAAGACATTGTTGAAAAACTCAAAATTTCGTTTAAAATTTATAAACTTCATGATTTTTACAAAAATAAACAAATATTTTAATTGTTTACCTCTTAACAAAGCGGACTAAATATTGAAAATTTTAAAACTCAGATTCCCATAGTGGATGCAAACAGATCGCAATTCTCAAAGTGTGCGTTCAAAAAGTCTAACGAAACTCACCGGCTTAACGAACGATAACTCTTCGGTTTTTCGTTACCCGCGTTCACTTTTTGAACGATCAGTAAAAATTAAAGATGGCGGACGTTTGGTTAGCAGACGACGCAGATCATTGCTTTTTCGGAGGATATGTATTTTGAAGTTAGTGATGAAAAAAGACTAGAGGATTCTTTTTTTGAATAAAATAAAAAGAGGAAAACAAATTTTCAGATTCCTTTCAACTAAATTTCATCTTAAGGGTCATTCCATGTCAGTTCAACCACACCCCAACACCCACCATCTCAGATTTCAATGAAACTTTGTATACTTCTATGTTTCATAGTCCTATGTAACCTCCTAAAGTATTTCTTCTCTATTTAAAATTGTTTTTATTTTATGACCCTTCAAAGTTTTGAGATTTTGCGTTAGTTGTCATTCACAGTTCTCTCAGAACGAACTGCAGCTGTTTGCAAAAAAAATTATTTCTCAACAACTACAGATAAAAAGTTTTTGAAAATTTTCACTTATACATTAAGACTTCAAGCATTTTAGAAAAAAATATATCAAAGATCTGATTTTATATTCAGCAGTTGAAAAAAATTAACAAATTGAAAATTTTAAAATTTTTTCAATAAAAAAATGATTTTTAAAATTTTAATTTTTTGGCATGAGGGTCTAAATTAAAATAATTTATATATTTTTTTAAATTATCAGTAACATGTGTGCTAACATATAAAATGAGAATCTTTAGGGGACTTTGAGGGATTCTGCCCCCTTACCCCCCTTATTTTGATAAAAGAAAAAAATCGATCACAATCTTACAAACTTAGCTAATTACTGATAGCATCAAAAAAAATTTGAATAATGACATACATTGGTGTTTGAACCCAAATTTAAACATTTTAATACTCAAGATTTTTTTGAATTGAAAGTAGTTAATTAAATAAATTAATAATAAACAATAAAAACAGGTTATCGCGAAATTCAAAATTTTCCTACAACAATTTATGCATACTAAAAATTATTGTTTAGTATGCATTAAGACAACATAGGAATTAAAAGAGAAATCATCTAATTCTAATTTATAGCTAGGCAATTAATACAAAGTATCACAAATCCTATAAATACCAGCTCATAGTTCTTAAATTCCTTCTACCTTATGTCTGTTTTCCAACTAAGAAGATTAGAAAATATGTATGTCATTCTAATTATTGTGTTGTGTGTAATCAGATCTAGGCCAAATACAAGTAAAAATTTGATATCTGTCCAGTAATGATTTCTCTAACCAACTGGGCAAAGAACAGACTGAAAGACAAATTCGAAGCTAGACACTTCTAGTTCGCAGAGCTTTTAACTTGTTTCATTAATCTAATGCAATATCAAACTGAAACATGGATTTGTTTTCCGCTTATTAAACAGATTAGCCCAGAAAAGTTCAATTTCCCGTGCCCCCTCCAAAAGATTTTTCTGTATCCGCCCCTGAATTGCGGTATGTTGTTTAAAGCCACTTTTTATTTTATACAAATGATTTATAAACATTCTACTCTAAATATTCCTGGTTAAATACAGTGAAACTTCAGTAACTGGACACACTGATAATCCCTGTAACTGGACATTCATTTTTCTTAGGGTTGGCCCAATGCCAAATTCAATGACTGAAAATCTATCTAGCTTGACACACATTTGCGAGAACCCCCTATCAGTCCACACCCAATTGCTATTCTAGTTCAATTTTTGCTACCAACATTCTTTCATATTAACTTTTTCTCAGAGTTTTAGGAAATCTCTTTTAGAGGATTCTATCTTTTATCCAGGGCAGTAAGCAACCACTCTGTGCTATTAGTGCAATTCTAAAAGGATAGGATAAAATATACCAAACTGTAAAGAAAGAAGGCACCATTATACCTGTATTATAAATAAGTGTGAGCAGGACTTTGTCTTTAACAGACATGACTAACAAGAAGCTTTTATCTCTTTTCAACAATTATGTATTTATGCTTCACAATATATTCAAATATATTATTGATTTTACTATATACTTTTCAAAGAAAGAAAACGAAAAGAATAGAAAATTCTTTTACTGGAATTATTTTTCATAATGTGAATATTAAGCATCAGTAAGTAAGTTGTACACACAGAAACTTTTTAGGAATTAAAATTTTAGAACCCCAGTAAGTTGACGTCCACTTAAGTCGAAATTTTTTTATGTTTCCTTGGTTTGTTGAGTTATGGAGGTTCCGTTGTAGTTAGAATTAGCACATTTTATATTAATTTCTTTTCTCTATTTTATTTATTGCGCTTAATTGCATTGCACTAGTGTACACTCCCAAAAGCAGTTGAGGAAAAGATGCAAGTTATGTTGGGGAGGGGGGGGGGAATCCGGACAAATATTGTTTTTTTCCCTTGCAAATACAGTGAAACCTGTGTAAGTTGACCACTTGTGGTGCAGTAATTTGGTGGTCAACTTAGACAGGTGGTCAACTTATAGAGGGTAGTAATGAAAACTTTTTTTTTGTCATTTCTTATCTGTGCATTCATTTTTTAATTAATTGGAATGCTTTATACTCACTTTCATTGTTTAACATTACTTTAAAACAATAAGAAAAAATGTTTAAATATTTTTAGAGATTTTTTACCAGAATGACGTGTAAAGTATCGTACAAATTTAAAATTTCTGTGAATCGATCAAAAAAAAAAAAAAAAAAAAATTGCCTCATTGCTTATGAAAAACTACTTACTTGATATTACAATTCATAAAAAATCATAACAAGTCAAAAGTGACTCAAATTCTTCATTTGATTTTTTTCTTGTACATTTGTGACCATGGTAATCTACTTTTCAACAAAATAACTCCTTATTGAAGTTAGGCTCATTTTCTAGGACTTAACAGTAGCCCCAGTACCCCAATGTTTTTCGATTGGAAACATAAATATTCATAGGTTTTTCTAAAATGTCTAGTTTCTTATTTGAGGCATAACTGATTAAACTTTGCTTTTGCCTAGTGGTCAACTTACAAAGGGCTTTTTACAATACTCCAAACCAAAGCTGGAATATATTAGTTGTCAAGATAGACAGGTGGTCAAGATAGAGAGGTGGTAAAGTTACAGAGGTTTTCCTTCATTATATAAAATAGGACTAATTCCGTTCCTGACAAAAGCGGTCAACTTAGACAGGTGGTCAACTTACAAGGGTGGTCAACTTTACAGGTTTTACTGTACTAATTTAGTTTCTTATTCTCATTAAAAATATACAAAAATCCATTGAATATGAGAGATGCAATTTATTTCATCATTTGCTATGAAGGGAGGGGGGAAGGTAATTTACTTTATTTAGAACATATTATTACTAATCAATCAAGCTATTAACTTTTAAGGGGTGTTAACTATTTTCAAGGAATGAAAAGGATGAATTTGCTGCTGTACATCAGTAACACTAAAATGAAAAACAGTTCCACTATACTTAAAATACACCGCCGGCTCAGTTATTCCATCTGAGGACTGCAGTTTCGTGCTTTTTAGCACTCATCAGCCCGGAATAGGAATCACATGAGCTGGAGGCGAAAAATCTCTTAAGGGAGCCAAGAGAGCCAAACAAACTGGTGGCTAATACAGAATTAGCAAGCCAGGAGAATTAGGGTGGTAACTTACTACAAAATACAGTTCCACTATAGCAATTTTTCTCAAACATAAGGGTTTAGGTGGGAGGGGGGGGGATCCTGAAAGTGCTAGAAACTGCATGATTATAAATTGGTGTTAAGAGTTAATTTTTGTTTTTCGTTGTCTTAACTAAAATGCAGTAATCTGTATGCAGATATTATTGTCTGTAATTTTTAAATTTCATGATATCTTATTTTCAGAATGTCTATATTTTAAACAATTTTTAACTATTTCAAATTTAAAAAAAAAACTTAAATATTAAATTTATATGTCTGACTTCAATATTAAACACACTTTATATATATTTTTTAAAAAAAATAATTGTTGGGAACTCTGTTTTCAAAGACATAGAAGAGCTTTTCTCTGATGCTTTCGTTTTTTCTGAAGAGGGGGGGGGGGGCAGAATCCCTAAAAGACCCATAACTTTTTTCATAGGGGAAGTTAGGACTCATACTCATGATCATTTTTCATTGTTAAATATGATTTTTAAAAATGACCCTGATGTTAAAAATTTGACAATAGCTTTTTTCACCAAAAAAAAAAAAAAAATCAAAATTTTTCTTTTTCCAATTTTTTAAAAATTCTTAGTATAAACCAAGATTATTATAATATTTTTAATAAAAATATTCAAAATCTTAGCATTTTTTATGAAAATTTCCAAAAGGTAAGTTTATTAGTTGCTAAGAAACAATTTTTTCCCCATTAACCCCTTGAGGACCAGCGCATGGAAAACGAAGCGCTGCTACGGGACCGAACGTTCCGAAATGGAACGCCGCCATCGGCCCGAGCATTTACAGCAGTTAAGCCTAACTGAACAAAAATATTCATATAAAATCAGCATTTCAAAATAATAACTTGAAATTTTAAATTTGCTTAAACAAAGTACTACTGATTACTAATTATTAATATAAAGACTATTGCATTATTAGAAGGGAGTGAAACAAGTAGAATACTAAAACTTTAACTATGTGCACAAAGATAAATAATGTGTGCACAAAAACAAAGTTAGAGTTAGACATCGTGAGTGTGCAATCAAAGAAAAAGAAATGTAGCAAAAAAATATGTTCCTTATGTAATTTTAATTAAAACAACTTAGGTCAACGAATTTAAACTAGTTAAATTCCCACGCAGCAAGTCTCAAAATTGCTTCATAATTCTCTCGAAAACATTCCCTTTCACTCACTTCGCTAACCATTTTTATTGCAATGTTCCAGTCTCCAAATAAAAAAGAATAAATAAAGAAGAACAATATCAGAAAGGATTCAAAAATAATCATAAACTTCAGTGCCACTTGAAATCATTCCTATACTCTCATCGAACGGGGAATCCCAAAAGTCTGGAACACATACGCAAAAATATTTCAACCTTCCTCCCCCTTCCCCATAATTTATTCAGCTAGATGTATATCTCTTTCAATTACTCGCAACAAAAAAAGAGAAGCAAAGATATAAACAAGAGCAATTGAGACCTCATAAATCGTATGCGCAGAGCAGTAATTCACTGTTGTTTACATAAAAAAAAAATCTATCCCATTGAGAGGTCCAAATAAGAAACTAAAGCGTGTACATGAAGGTCAAATACCATGTGACTCGAATATGATCAAAGTTATAGCCATTTAGCGCCATCTATTATCGTTTAAATATTCAATTCAATCGTTCCATTTCGAGAAAGCGTATATGTGACGCTGGGACGTCAGCGTCGATCAGAGCGCGTAGCGGATACGTGCCGCTGGACTGATAAGAGAGGAATTGTTGCGTAGCGTCCGCGTGACGCTGGGTGCGAACGGGTTAAACAACAGTTCAGTTTGAATGTCTTAAAAATGACAAAAAATGCAAAATCAAAAAATTTAATAAGTCTATAATATCAAAATACATTGAGATTGAAAGAAAAAAAAACTAAGGGGTTGCTTTTTACCACAAAATAAGGAAGTATACCAAGTTTCATCAAAATCTGAGGTGGTACATGTTAAAATCCCATTTTTACGGTAGATTTGGGGTGGAACTGCCCCATATTTTAAGTTATTTCAAATGAAAAAGAAGCTTAGATTTTTTTTACATTTGAGTCCAATGTTCAACACACTGTATATTTGAATTTTTGTCGTAATTGCTGACAATTCAGTTTTTAAGAATATGGAAGAGATTGTCTGTATGATGTTTCCTGCTTTTTTCTTTTTCAGAATGGGGGGGGGGGCAGAATCCCTCAAAGTCCCCTAATGTTTTTTATTGGATAAGTTACAATACATATTCATGATCATTTTTTTAAAAAATTATGATTTTTAAAGCTGACCCTCTTGTTGAAATTCAGAATTATGTCAGCACCTTTTTTTGACAAAAAAAATTTAAAATTTTCACTTTTCTAATTTTTTAAAAATTTCTTATGTAAACTAAAACTATTAAGATATTTTTTATCAACATGTTCAAAGTCTTTACATTTTATGCAAAAATTTTCAGAAAGATTATAGCATTACTTACCAAGAAACAATTTTTTTAATAAACAATATCTTCTCAGTTTGAGTGTCTCAAAAATGATAAAAAATGCAAAATCGCCGAATTTTAAAAGGCTATAAAATCAAAACGAATTGATATTGAAAGAAAAAAAATTAGGGGGTTGCTTATAACCATAAAGGGATGAAGTATACCAAGTTTTATCAAATTCCGAGAGGGTGGGTGTTAAAATCCCATTTTTGTGGTTGATTTGACGTGGAATGACCCTTAATTAAGATATTTTTTTATATTCCATCATTGTTTCCTAGCACAGAATAACAAATAGTACTTTTTTTTTAAAAAGCAAAAGAATATGTTCCCACACATTCTATTTTCTGCCTTACTGTTTGCAAATATTGTTAATTTCTAAAAAATCTTTAAAAAATTTATGGAAAACAGTCTTGTTTACTCTTAAATTGATGTATCCCCGGTATATGCAGAAAAAGTCACACCGACTCTTTTTGGATAGAAAACATTTCACTATAAATCTACTAACTTTTATAAAATCAGATATGACCCGACTTAAACAAGGTATTTTGAATTATTTCTTGATGAGCTACAGGAAAATGCAAAGTGTGTTTTTGATTTAAAATTTCCGATCTCCGACACATTCCCCCCCCCATTAAGAAATGGTAGGCAAAGGTGTATTTAAATTATTTGACTAAAAGTAAAGTACAAAGCATCGGTAAAGGCTAGTAAAATTCAAAATGCATTATTTTTATTATTATCTTGTGCCATAGTTGTCTAGAGCAAATGAGTAATTAAAGCATGAAGCATTTATATCGATTTCTTTTACTAAAATTTTCTCAACCCTGTAAACCTTGATGTTTTATCGCTACAAGATTTCATATGCTCAACAATAAACTCATTATAAACCGCACATATATCGCATTTAAAACATAAACATTGCATGCACTGGGCGCCCCCATGTTTTCTAACTGAGCAAACCACCTCTTTCCTTCGTGAGCTTCGTTAAGAATTTCGCTTCACGAAACTAACCGAGTTACACTTTCTGAACGACCAGTTAGCTAACGCGTTCTCTTTTTGAACGCCTCGTTCGGTTAACTCGTTTCACTCGTTAAACGCGTTCGACTTTATGAACGCACCCAAAGTGATAACATCAAAAGTATAAAAAAGGCTTGTAAAATAAATATTTCTGATAAAATTATTTTAGAATTGCACTTTAGAGTCCTATGATAAACATTTCATTAACTCCTGGACACAGTTGAATCAAAAATAAATAAATAAATAATGAACCATTAATTCAGCATTTAAATTTTTGACTCATGAAAGAAAATGGAATTCCGCTTTAAAAACTTAAAATAAGCGTTGTTACAAAAATAAAGAGACTTTTCATTTATTTGCATCCTAATAAAGCGAAGTTAGCTTGAAAAAAGATTAAAGTATGATTCTCATATCGAATCTAAAAAGATTGCGCTTTTCAAAATGTAGGCATCTAACGAAAAAAACTATGAATAAAAAAGTTTATTTAAAATTAATTATCCTTTTTAGCATCGAAAAATCAAACCCATATAACTTTCTTCCAAAATAACAATTAAACATTGCCCTGCCAGACCCTAAGTAGCGATAAACAGTTAAACATCCCCCATAAACAGATAAACATCGCACCCGCCAGACGATAAGTGGTGATAAGTTCAAAGTTGGTACCACTATCTGAAGTGATCACATCCCCCCCCCCCCAGGGGCGGATACAGAAAAATCTTTTGGAGGGGGCACGGGAATTTGAATCCCACATCCTTAAGGGGCCCAATGGCTCAAGAAATTGAAGACAAAATGGAAACAAACTAGCACTAAGACTACTGCTGGCCTCTGGGGAGAGGCCCTACAGATTTTGCTGCAAGGGGGTCCAAAGTTTATAGATCTGGGCCTGAATAAATCAATGAAAAGTCAGCAAAAAACTGCATTTCATATGAAATTTACAAAAAATGCAATTTTGCTGATAAAATTTCACTTTTCCAGAAAATGACTAATTAAAAAAAAGCATAATTTCTGGCCCTCTTTATGTTATTTTCAGTAGTTTACACTGAGATACTCCAATTCTGTTTTTGAAAACTTGGGCAATTAAATAGTTTTGTCTGCTTCCATCTTGTGAATGACCAAACATGGTGACTATGCAAAAAATGTAACATATGAAAGTAATTTTAATAATTAAAATCCCTCAAAAAACAATAATTTAGATGAAAGTCAGTTTTTAGCACATTAGCGTCTAACCAATAATGCTGTGAAAATAAAATTTCAAGGGAAAAAATTTGCATTTTTCAAAAAAATAATTATCTAGGAGAAAAAAACGGCACATTTTGCGTAACGTTCAATAGTTTGCATTGTATTGCAATAGACATCTAATTCTATTTTTGGAAACTTAGGCACTTAAAGAATCTTGTCTACTTCCATCTCGGAAATGACCAAATATGGCGACTGCGCTACAAATTGAGATTAAGGTTTTTGAATTTATAGCATAAAAATAATTATAAAGTGTAAAATCCTCATTAAACATCAATTAAATTGAACTGTTATAGCTTTTAGCACATTAGCGTCCAATGTAATATAAGATGAAGTTTTAAATACAAAAAAATTTTCAATTCTCAAGAAAATTTTTAAATAATTTAAAATAAATAAAATGCTTTACAGCCAATTTTGCATTATTTTCATTAGTTTGCATTTGAATAAACAACAAATTCTGCTTTGTTTTTGCAAACTTGAGTACTTTGCCTACTTCCATCTTGTGAGTGACCAAATATGGCGTCTATGTTTCACACGTAACTGTATTTCCGGTTCTGGTCAAAAAACGATCTTCCTTGATGTGTTTATCCTCAGGCGAGCTTTAAAGCGATTTATTTTCTTCCACCCTCTTGAGTTTGTGCATAATTCCGGTTCACCCCCAGATATTTTTTTCTGGGAACAACCAACAGGGGATGAGGGGGGGGGGGGGCGACTGAGGACGTTTTTTAGGTCGCCACTTTTTTAAACAAGATCCCCACGTGGCGGGTGCCGACCGCCGACCGTGAATCTTGACCTTTATTGCTAGTGTGCATTCTTTTTTTTTCCCCGCACGCCTTTTTTTTTTTAATTGTTAACAACACATTTCCTCAGAATATGAATCTAATTCTGGTTTAAAAAAATATTTCATGCTTTTGAGGTGTTTGATCACAAAATTATTTTTCTACCATTTTTGGTCAGCTATTTTGAATTAAAAAAATATTTTCAATTATAATATTATCCCAAAACTAGGTACAAATAGAGTGCAATGAATAAAGAATATTCACACAAAATTTCAGAACAATTGACCTATAACGATTTGTGCTAGATGTACACCAATTGAAAAAAAGTTGGACAAAAACGCGATTGAAAAAAATCTGCTGTGAACATTTCCGAATCTTCAGATTTTTTAAGTGCTCATAGCATTAGAACTAATGGAATTTTGAATTGAAATTTTTATAGCATATTCTTGAATAGTTCCACTAACATTTTATGACATTTAAAAAAATCGATTTTTAACCGGTCTTAACGGGTTTCCCCCTTAAAACCTTTTATTTCTTTTCGTGAATAACTTAAATTTGCCAAATAATACTTTGAATTCTTCCAAATGATAAAATATGAGCATGAACACAAACATACATTTAATGAGAAGTGGCATCACAAATTATTTTGTAAAAAGAGAATTTTACAAGGCAGTCTTGAAATTCATCGAATCGTCAGAAAAACATCGTCGAATTTCGGTAGGTCACAGTCGCCTCCCATTGGAACGGCTCGGCTTTCACTAACTCTCTTAAACAATTATGAGATTAAAACGGCAATGATGCGGTATCAATGCATCAGTTTAGAGATAAAAATCTAAACCGGTTTAATGATGTGGGATGTTTGGCGGATGTGAATTGCCAAATCCAGCCCTACTACCTATAAACCAGATGCTTGCCTTTCCGTCTTATCAGTGGTCAAATAGTAAATATGTCAATTATAATGGTATTAAGAGTAACACTGCTTAAATTATGTATTTGGCTGTTTTTTACACTTCTAAACCGAGAGAGCTTAAAGTTATTTTTTACAGTCTATTCATTATTGGATTGTATTTTAAGTTGATTTACTAGCTGAAGTGTTATTTCTTCACAAAGGATTATTTAAAGCTGCTCATGCCATAACTTTCTGAAATTTCAATGTCACGTCACAAGTAAATGTTTTCAATTGATTGCCTTAAAATGTTAAGAGCCAACTTTTTTCTTCCATTTTTTCATTTGTAAGGCTAGATTTGCAACTTAGTTATTTGTTCTGAACCTTAATATTTGCGGTAAAGAATTCAGAGAAAGTTCAGGGCTCTAGGAAAAAATACCATGCGAATTACTGCATAATATCATGCATACTTATTGAATATTAAGCATATGACATACATAACTTAAATGCATTTGACAAAATCGGTTTGTAATTTTATCCTTATCATCAACTAGTTAACATTAAATACATAAGTGAATACACAAAATTAAAACAATATATTTTTTAGAACAGCTAAACTACATTCAAGAGCAAAAGAAATGAGAACGGTCAACAAGCCGAATTTAAAGCAAACTAAAATGAATATAATGTTTCCGAATGCATTTTAAAATACTCTATACACGACGTTTAAGACATGCATTAGAGGGAAATAAAAGAAATGAAGACGTCCTCTAAGCCTAACTAAGTTTTGTTTATATACCTGCAAATAAAACAAGGATTTTCAATCGCATAACGCTGCAAAAAACCTCAGCACTAGCCTACACTACCCAGAGGAATGTGTATGTTTACATAACGAAAAGCGGCAAAAGTAGTCGAAAGATACTGACGTGAAAAAATTGTCCATATCCTCCTCACACCATTCATTAAAATTATCAAATAAAAAATAAATAACATTAATTCAAAAACCATAATTATAAATTAAAAGTGTTTTTAAAGTAATGCAGTTAAGCTTCATTCAACAATTCACTTGAGCAAGTTGAACCACGCTTTTTAAGGTGTTTTTTACAAAATGGAACAAACGAAAACTGACTAAAAAAACTTACGTATTTGTAACTTTGTAAAAGGGATTAAATTTTAAAAATTACACATATCTTGCAGACCACCCAATATACCGCCACGAGCACCCAACAACTTTCGAAAAACAAGGTGAGTTTTAGAGCAATGCGATTGGTGGAAAAATTGAAAGCGGCAACCACTGAAATTAAAATATTTAAAGTGAAAGTGCTTGATTTTTCGGTCCGACCTTTCGTTGGGGCCATGATTTGATAAAAATTATAAACTAATTTTCATTTTCCAGAAATAATGTTCCAAATATTGCAGCATAAAATCCGATAATAGTGAGCAAAATTCATTTTTCCCAAATGAAACCCATTTATCCCCCATCAAAGTTGAACTATTTCTGCTCTACATCGATATTTTTTATTTCATTACTTTTATTATTAGTTTTCATAATTATTTAGAGCCGAATTATTTAATGTGGGAAAAAGTAAAGGCGGTAAATAAAAATAACTATTATTATTTCTGTTGCAAATGGCAATATTGATTGATAAATAAATTGCAAATTGCGTGACCGTCCGTTAAATACAGCTAAATCCAGCCGCCATATTTGAAAAAGGTTGCTAGATTCTTTTGTTTATCGCCATATTTGGCGATAAGCAAAATGAAGCAATTCTTTTGATACAATCGTTACGGATCGAGTTAAGTTACTTCATTAATGGTGTACAGTTAAGAAAAAAAAACATTTAACAAAAACAATTTTTTATTTTTAATGATTTAAATATATTAGTTTATAATTGAACTTAAGAACCATTCCTAAATTGTGTTTTATTCATCCAATTCGTTTTAATTAATTTAAAAATATTTTAATGTCACATAAGAGGCAAATATGAAAAATTATTTTTAAAAAATCGAATTGTACCACGTTTGAAAAGCAAGCACTAATAAGCCACAAACAAACAAACAACACAGTTTAAATGCAGTTACTTGTTTTATTATAACTTCACCGTGAAATTTGGTTATATGTTAGTTGATTAATATACTTATGGTAGAGTCATATAGGGTCATAAACTTTTCATACAGGGACTCGAATAATTCATTGGAGCTATCTGTACTAGAGCCCCTATATGAAAACGTAGTACAAAGTCCCCCCCCCCCCAAAAAAAAAAAAAGAGACACCATAAATGAAAGAAAAAAGACTCCTTTAAATACTCCTCAACCCCCCGAAAAAAAATCAACGGCAAAGTTTGTTCCATGATCTGCAGGGGTGCCCTTTCCTTCAAGAGTGTGATACTCCTCCCCCTCCCCAAGAACGAAACCAAAATACCTGTAAAGAAAATTTTAATGGCAGCGCAGTTCTGTCCCATGAATCCCCCCCCCCCCCAACACATACAACCATGCTCGTCATATGGGTGATCAGGGATTCAATTGCCCTTTCCCCCTGGATTTTTTAAATGTTTCTGAAATTGGGCATTTTTGTACGAATTTGGTGGGTTTTTTTTTTTTTTTTTTAATTAAATGCATTGCGCACAATCTGACTGATTCGAGAACTTATAATGTAAGTTTCTAGAATGGAGGGGGGGGGACATTATCCCCCCTCCCTCCATTCCAGAAAATTTGAAATGGCGGGCCTTTGGGACAAAAGACACATTGCTACAAACTTACATACATGCTTACATAATAAAGTGCTCGAATCAGTCAGAGCATGCATAAATCAAGGGCGGATCCAACTTCTGCTTTTAGAGGGGGTTATTCAGAAAAGGGGGGAGGGGGTCGTGTCACATATATTGCTCTTCTTGAGCTCAAATGGGGGGGTACCCGTCTCCATCTGGAGCCGTTCCTTAATAAAATTTGCAATGGATAGCAAATTTGCGTATTCTATACTTTGTTTAATATAAATTTCTCATTTCAGTACGAAGATAATTTTTTTGTTTTAATCAGATCAGTTTTTTTTTTTTTTTTTTTTTGTGCATTTATTTCTTTGTTTTTTCGCAGCCCAATGCAAATGAAATGCTAGAAAAAATTTTCGTTAGTAAACTCCTAAAATCCCATAGTTAAAAAAAAAAGAAAAAAAAAAACGCAAAACAAAATTTTGAACAGGCATCTCGTTTACAGGACCAATCTGTGAGCTCAAGGCCAAATTGCAACTGTTATTCCCTCCCCCGCCCCCCCCTCCTCGACTGCCTGCATACATAGACATTTGTATGTGTAATTTTACGGAGTAACTAAGAAAATATTTCCATTTTAAATTAGTAATAAAAAAGAAAGCTTCGATTATTATGAAAGGGCGTTTATTAAATACCTTTAATAAAGCATTGACATTTTTTCTGGTGGCTGGGCAGCTTAATTTTAAATATAGTCAAATTTTGCCCAATATTTACTAACGAAAATAATTTCAGGTATATAAATTAGTATCAAAGTCTCAAAAATCATATTCATCATACCAACATAAAGGTAGTGTTTGTTGAAAAAATTTCATCATTCTCTAACTTTCTGGTTTTGTCTCCGCTTATTTAACAGATGCTCTTAACATGTGAAATCTACATTTTTAAATTAAAATGTAGCTTTTTTTCTTTTTCATATATTGAAAACTAGGGAATAGAAACGCGGTCCATCGTTTTCCGAAAAGTTTCACTTTTGGTTTCGATTCTATCCCATAGCGCAGGTGTTCCCAAACTTTTTCGATTCGCGGCAGCCTTAGAAGAAATATAATTTTCCGAGGCATCCCAGTCTTTATTGATCATACTAGCTGCGTGCCCGGCGTTGCACGGGCTACGTAAAAAACGAAAGAGAGGTCCAATTGATGTTTTTGCATTACTCTGACATCAGTTTCTAAAGCGCTAAGGAGCAAATAAATACGCGTAATGCAAGGTTTGCAAAACACCAGTAGAGCATATTTTTGGCAAAAATCTCTTTAAAGTTAATCATAGTTATCGATAATGCAAGTTATGCGTATTTTCAATTAGCACAAAAGATAAAAATACATGCATTATCAATTATAATCTGTGCTCACTTTAAACTGAATTAAATCTGATAGACTATATCTGAAACATTTGTATGTACAATTACGATCAGCTTTTTACATAAAATGACACATACTTTTTGGTTGCTTACGTGAAAATAAAGCACCAAGACTTAATAAATACCAATTAGCATTAATTTAATACCAAGTCATCAGATTCGAATTAAGCTTTAGTTAAAATCCTTAAAAACAATATTTTTGTTCAACTCTGTTTCACTTAAAGAAATTCAAACAATCTTAATTTAACATGTTCTTTTAACGATACAAACTGTATTTCAAAAATAGAAACAGGAAGGAAAAAGAGAGTTATTACAATTTGAAAACTCACCCATGTGACGGGAAAAAGTCCAACAAAATAAACATAATTAGTCGCACATCCTAAATGTACCAAAATATGAGATCGGTGAATAACAAACTTACACTACAATCAATAAACATAGCTAAAGAAACAACTTTCATATGCTGAAAAGAGTTAAGAACGTTGAATGTAAAAAATAAAAAAAGGACAGACGATAAAATAAAGGCTATGTCAGAATAGGGCAACCAATTTTAAACTAATTTAAAATGGAATTCTAGATGGAAACGTTGTTTTAAGATTTGGACAGCAGCCAAAAAATCTCTTTTAAAACAATTATTAGAATTTTACTTGCTCGCGCATATGCAAAATGGCAACAGGAAAGAAATAAAACTTCCTTAATAACGTTATGTTAAATAACGTTTTAATTAATATCTCTGCTAATTAAAGTCGCACAATTACGAGATTGGTCCTATTGTTTTCTTTGGAAAATTTCGAATTGATCGGTATCTCGTTTGACTCCCAATTCGCAGTGGTTCTAGAGAAGATAGATCTTCAGACAGACAGACAGACAGACGCGAACAGATTTTAATATTATAGTGGATATGTGTACGAATGTTATCGTGGGCACTTCGTGGCATCTTTTCGCAGATTAATCGGTAAAAATCGGCTGAAAAAAATTGTTAAAGTGGCCGCTGACCGATATGCTAATGCATTGTCGCATCTCTACTCCGCACCAGCAAAAAATGACGTTGATATTCCATTTAAATTCTTGAGTCACTAGAAAAAATAAATAAATAAATAAATAAAAACATATTTAAATTTTTTTCTCTCCATAAGGGAGAAAATGAATAAAATACACGACATATAAATCCGCAAAATGGGGGAGGAAATCAATAAAATATTTGTTAACTAATTAGTCTCTTTCATTTCTATTTAACTATATTATACTTTATCCTTTATTTTGCGGCCTCTTGACAGAATGTACTACACCGATCCCTTCCATTTTGTGGAACTTAGAAATATCAATCATGAATTTTAATCTCTTTTTGATATTTTCAATTTGGCCCAGGTTCCATAGTTGTGGTACGCCCTTTGTTAGCCATAGGCGGATTTAGGACTGAGTTCCTGGGGGGGCAGGATTTTTTTTTTTTTTGAAGAAACATTTTTAATTGCCCTCCCCCTCCCATGTTTTTGTCTGTTTTCTGTGATGCGTAAGGCCATTCTTTACTTTTTTATGTGTCGTTTTCATTACTGTGTGTAATCATGCTGTCATTTTTAAATTGACCTTAAAAGAGAGGGGGCTGGTATTAAAAGAGTAACGCAGTGCTCCCTTTTAAGTGGGATATAGAATATCTCCAGTTTTAGGGGACCCGGGGGTTACTCCCCCGGAGGCAATTATCTAAAATAGATATAAAATTCTGCATTTTGAAGTCTTATAAGGGTTAATTGGAAATAATAGGCAAATAATTTTTTTTTTTAAGTTTTACGCTTTACAAGTGCTTTGTGATACAAGTTAATACTTTAAAAGAAATGGTGCACAGATTTAGAGAATAGGTATCAAGAGAGTAACATACTACCCATTTGAACAATTCTTAATTTATACACTTGATAAGAAATAAAATTGAAGCACACTTTGCTTAGGAGTTTCGAAGACTTGTCTAATTATTTTCAAGGTTTGGTTGGTTAGATTGGGTTTTTGGTTCAAGAGCCCTTGTAGGCTATACTGCGCCAATTCTTTTCAGGGATTTTAGAACCTATCAATAATTTGCACTTTCCGGCCTCTGAAATTGAGTAGTAGATTATACACTTGTACAGTATTGTTCAAACTTTATAAGAAACGGCTATTTTAAGTTTAAAAGAAAAAAATAAACTTTAATTTCTTATTCAAAAAAGGAAAAATCATGTCTTTTTTTTTTTTTTTTGTTATAAGATTTTGGAAGATAAGTTGTTACTATATAAACTCCTCCCAAAACTGGGGAGCATTGTCCCCTTTGCCCCCTCCCCCTATAAATCCACCCATGCTCTTCTGTACTGTTCAAAAACGAAAAAATAATGATTTTTTTTTAATTTTTGGAAGATGTGTTGTTACTACATAAAGTCCTCCCAAAACTGGGGGGGCATTGTCCCCCTCTGACCCCCCATAAATCCGCCCATGTTGTTAGCACAGCCATAAAAATATATTACTTTTTTCAATTTTTCAGAAAATTTGAAGTGATAAACAAATGTTACACAACAGTTTTTAATTTTAATCTATACATTGTCTTTATCAATAAAAGTATTAATTTGAAATTAAACCCTGCCAATGTTTGGAAAATAAACAAAATCTGGAAAACTAAGAAATTACAACAGAGAAAGCGAAAATGAGTGAGCTCTATTTACAATTCATGTACTGATTTAAAAAAGGGAAAAGCATATCCTCTAATATATATAAATAAGCATGTCCTTGATGAACATTGCCTGACTGAGACAATTTCTCCCACTCATCAGTCAGAAACTAATGCTTAGTTTCTCTAATTAATATTTCATTATACCTTTTATTAGTGTTCATTTTCAAAAGAGAAACATATCCTCTCTAATATATAAATATACAAACAATTGATGAACTGTATGTCTGAGACAATTTCTTCTACTCATATTTAATCAAACATAACTGAACTAATGCTTATCTGCTACATTAGCAACCAGACTTCACCTGATTAAAATGGTCCCTCCCCTTTCTGGCTTCTTTATAGCAAAAATAAAGTTTATAAATTGATGTAACTTTATCACACTTGTAAGATATCACACAGAAGTAGCAAATTTGAGGGTTTGCAAAAATATAACTATTTAGTCGAAAAAACTAAATATACAGACACATAGACTTGGATATAAGAATTTTATTTATAGCTACAAAAAATATAGGCACCATTTCAAAATATGTAATCTTTACTTTGTGATTAATGAAACAGAAATTTGATACATGGTTATAAACAAAACTCTTTTAATAAAGTTGATTTAATCTTGCTAAGCAGGTGGTGCAGTTGATGCCATTATTTTTTTCAAAAGCATCTTTACTTTTAACATGAAGCCTTAGGATAACCATATAGCAATACAAAAATCTTCGGTTTTCCCTTTGGCCCAGATCAGGGATTATGTGGGTTAATGACATCAGCTTTGATTACTAGACTACATGGAATGCAGCTGAGTCCCTGACCCTAGAGGCACCCTTGGGTATGATATCAGGACATGAAAAAAATAGCAATGAGGTATCAAGGAAAAGGGATTACTTGTGATGATGACTCACTGACCAAAGCATGGGATGTTCAAAGAAGCTCCCACACCTGGAGTAAAATTGCTTTATACATTTCTATAAAGGTTGTGTAAAGTGAGAGAGAGAGGTTTTTAAAGAAGTGATATGAGAAAAAAAAAAAAAAAAACCCTTTATTTATAAAAAAACACACACACACACACATACAAAAAAAGTTTAGTTGTGCCAGTCATTGGAAATTAAGGGGTTCAATGACACTAATTCCCCACACTTTTGGTTACACTTCATTATGTTTAGTGAAAATATATAATACATTCAAATCTCAGACTGGTTCAAGCTTCAAGTTATGGGAAGTTACCACAGCCCGTCAAGGAATATTTGAGATATTGAGAGTTGATTGTATAACACAAATAAAAAAATGTGTTCCAGAATTTATTCCAGACGATTGAAGACCTCAGTGATCGTTAGTGGTGACCAGGGCTTGTTAAATATATCCATGGTTAAAGTACAAGTTCCCATGCCAAACTGATACTTTTGGGACTGCTGGATCAGGGGTTGCTTGGCTCCTGGTCTGAATCAAAAAACCAGAACTGTCTTCAAGGCCTCATCCAACTGGTTAATCTCCATGTTGTAGTAAGTATGGGGACCCTGGAATGTTGAGGTTGAGAGAGAGAGAGAATCCCATTCTTCAGTTGATTCAGTAGCTACTCTTCAGGCTCGGAAAAAACCGAAAAGCACAAGCAGAGTTAATGGCAGCAAATCAAGCCAATTCCCTCTACAATGTGCCATTCAGTCGGGAATTTCCAGCCTCTGCAACTGGACACCTGAAATAGTTCTTGGACTCTGGGAAGAAAAAACAATTTAATTTAAAAGCAACAATATTATACAATGCTAATGGACACAATACTGTTTTTCATCCTGTTCAGAAAAATAATATATTTTATTTCTCAACATGTTTGTAATTAAAATATTTTGTCAATAGGTACAATAGTAAAATAGCTGTTATCAATAGCTTATTTGCTATTACTTTTTTTGTCATCTATTACACCAAGGTGTAACCATGTATTATATAAAAAATTTACTTAGCTATGATTGCTTCATAATAGAGATTATATCAAGAATAGAAGCAAGACACATTCATACGAAAGATTATTCAAGAATTAAATGCATTGCCTGTGTATTATAAGAAAATTCTCTAAATATAGTATGGCACAAAACCAATTCAAGTTGAGAATCAAGTTTTATAACAGTCTGGGAGTAACCCAAGTTTCCAATTACACAGATTAACAATAGAGAATAGCATCCATAAGAAAGTAACAATTTTAAAGATCAAACATACCCACACTTCCGTTGATTCAGTAATTACTCTTCAAGCTCGGAAAAAACCGAAAAGCATAAGCAGAGGAAACGGCAGCAAATGAAACCAATTCCCTCTACTATGTGCCATTCAGTCAGGAATTTTCAGCCTCTGCAACTGGACACCAGAAACAGTTTTTAGACTCTGGGGAGGAAAAACTTAATTTAAAATTTGAATGCAACACTATAACAATGCTATTGGAATGGCATACAATAGTTCTAAATAGGTATCCATCCTATTCAGAAAATAATTAGTATTGTAACGGATTCGGTGTGACTTCCACTTTCTTGAAATGAAGACACAGTTCTTGATAAAAACACAGGAAATTTATTTACACTATGTACAGGAAAGATCTTCAACAACTGCTAAATTATTCATCAGCAATTAAGCAATTATCACACAACACCGTAAACTCAACGGTTACACACGTATTTACTTCCAAATACGAAAACAACACAGCGAAATGCCTCGCTATAAACAGAGCAAAAATCTTCTCAGTTCGAAATCTGAATCGAAACTAACTGTTTATCCATCGCTAACGGCTTAAATACACCGAAAAGAATTTTCCACAACATTCTTACCTCTTCGCGAAATGCGTAGACCGTTATCAATGAAAAGAAAGAAAATAGGGGTTGTATACTTTAGCCGAATGAAAAAGGGGTTGTATATTCATTACGGGAAACTATTTACAGGTTACGTTCCTACAATAATTACTATTTACAGAATTTGTAACATTGCCCCCTTCCTAAGGACTGCACGTCCCGGGCAGTACAATCCCCAGAAAGGGTGCCAAACTTCTATCACAAGTTTACAAATATACACATTAATTAATAACTAACAGATACAGAAAACACAATAATAACAAGAAATATTACTAAACATTAAAAGCAAAAATTATCTACAACTTTTATGTTATCAACCATGGTTGTTTACGTAATACTCATGAACTATGGCCATAGTATGGGGCTAACCGATCATAATGTACAACCCTAGGTTTTGCATTAGGTGATTTTTGGATCCTCACTACGACGTCATTTAGTCGGTTAAGGACTTTGTAGGGTCCATCCCAATGCGACTGCAATTTGGGTGACAGACCTTTCCGTCGGATGGGATTCCATAACCAAACCTTGTCGCCTTCGTTGAATTCATGTCCAGTAGACCTTGTGTCGTATCGGGTCTTCATCTTCTCCGCCGCGATGTTGATTCGCTCTCGTGCGAAGTTATGAACGTCTTCCAACCGGGCCTGGAGATCCTGGATGTATTCCTCAGGCGATGCAGGCGCATCCGGAGGACGACCGAAGACGAGATCACAAGGTAGCCGAAGCTCTCGTCCGAAGAGCATCTGAGATGGGGCATATCCGGTAGTCTCGTGGACAGCACTGCGGTAGGCCAGCAGGAACAAAGGTAGCTTCTTGTCCCAATCCTGTTGATTTCTGGATACCATAAGCGAGAGATTATTCAGGATTGTGCGGTTAAATCTCTCCACCATGCCGTCCGATTGTGGGTGTAGTGGTGTTGTCCTAGTTTTCTCAATTCCGAAAATTTGACATAGGCCCTTAAACACAGCAGAGATGAAATTCCTCCCTTGATCGGAATGAATCTGCAAAGGTGTTCCGTATCTCGAGATCCAATGTTGGACTAGGGTCTCTGCTACAGTGGTAGCTTCTTGATCTGGAATGGGATATGCTTCCGGCCATTTGGTGAAATAGTCGATGGAAACAAGAATGTATTTGTTCCCATCAGCAGTTCTTGGTAGAGGACCCAGGATGTCGATCCCAATTCGTTCGAAAGGAGCTCCAACGTTGTACAGATGTAGCTTCCCTCTGCTTCTCTTCTTCGGTCCTTTACGAGCAGAACAGGCGTCACAAGAATGGCACCACTTCTCCACGTCATCCTTCGCCTTGCTCCAGAAGAAGCGCTCCCGAACTTTATGGAGGGTTTTCAACACACCAAAATGTCCTCCAGTCGCACTACTATGTATTTCTTTCAGAACCTCTGAAATCCTTGATCGGGGAAGTAGTAACTGCCACCTAGATGTTTTACCGTCGTCAGATTCCCATTTCCGGTGTAACACGCCGTTCCGTAAATGGAGTGAGTTCCAAAAAGCCCAGTATCTTTTTGTTGCAGGACTGAAGATGGAAACGTCCTGCCAGCTAGGGCGTCGACTGTCACTTTCCATGAACTCTAAAATTGGTTTTATGTCGGGGTCTTCAAGTTGATCTTTTCGAACTTGGTCATCACTCCATGGATCAGGTTCTGATGATGTTGGAGTCACTGTCACCTGATAGGCGGTAGGGCTAGTCGTTCCATACTGCTTCTCGATTCGGGAACAATAGTGGCAGTTCTCAGGACAGGGTCTCCTTGATAAAGCGTCAGCATTACCGTGAGATAACCCTTTTCGATGCTTGATCTCCATGTCATATTCCTGGAGCCGCTGTATCCATCTGGCTATCTGGCCTTCCGGATTTTTGAAGTTCAAAAGCCAAGTTAATGAGGCATGATCTGTCCGAAGCAGAAATTTTCGGCCGTAGAGGTAATGATGGAAGTGTTCTACAGCTTTCACTATGGCCAGTAACTCCTTTCTGGTGACGCAGTAATTTCGCTCCGACTTTGATAAGCATTTGCTCCAGTAAGCGATGACATGTTCATTTCCGTCAATTTCTTGGGATAAAACAGCTCCGATGCCCTCGTTGCTCGCATCAGTGTCTAGGATGAAGGATTTTTCAGGCTGAGGATAGGCAAGGATAGGCGTTGATGTTAAAGCCTCCTTCAGTCGTAGAAATGCATCTTCGCATTCTTTGGACCATTCAAACTTTTGCTTGCTCTCCGTCAGCTTATGCAAAGGTCGTGCAATGTTGGAAAAACCCTTCACAAACTTCCTGTAGTACGTGCAGAGCCCAGGAAACTTCGCAGCTGATGGATGTTTTCGGGACGACTCCAACTCTTGACAGCAGACACCTTTTCTGGATCGGTTTGTACACCTTCAGAAGAGATGATGTGACCAAGGTAGTTCACTTCCCGGCGGAACAAATTACATTTGGACGGGCTTAACTTCAGATTGGCTTCCTTAAGCTTTTGCAGCACCTTCGTAAGATTTGCCAGATGTTCTTCGAAGCTGCGTCCCACGATGATGATATCGTCTAAGTAGACCAGACAGGATTCGTAAGAGAGTCCTCTTAACACTGTCTCCATAAGACGCTCGAACGTAGCTGGTGCATTGCAGAGGCCGAAGGGCATCACTTTGAACTGCCATAAGCCTTGTCCAGTTGTAAACGCCGTCTTCTCTCGGTCATCAGGGTGTATCTCAACCTGCCAGTAGCCGCT
Organism: Uloborus diversus; assembly: GCF_026930045.1. NCBI lineage: Eukaryota > Metazoa > Arthropoda > Arachnida > Araneae > Uloboridae > Uloborus > Uloborus diversus. Next base: position 66,932,110 of record NC_072732.1, on the reverse strand, counting down.
CTTCAAGTCCAGGGTCGAAAACCACTTGTGTCCGGAAAGAGTGTCCAAGGTGTCGTCTATCCGTGGAAGAGGGTAACTGTCTTTCTTGGTGATTTCATTCAGTCGTCGATAATCGACACAAAATCTGGTGGAGCCATCTTTCTTTCGGACCAAGACGATGGGAGAGGCCCAAGGACTGGATGAGGGTTCGATTACATCATTCTCCTTCATCTCTTTCAGAAGGGTTTCAACCTCTTCCTTCTTAGCGAATGGTAGTCGTCTTGGATGCTGTTTAATAGGGGGGTGTTCTCCAGTGTAAATCCTATGCTGCGTTAAATTCGTACGGCCAACATCCTCCGATGTAGATGAAAACAGATGCTTGAAGTCGTCCACCAATTGTTCCGCAGCAGTTCTTTGATCCTTCGATAAGGGTGCACTCCCAATTAACTTCGATGTCAAGGACTCAGAAGACACAGTCTCGGGGGAATTGATTCTTCTAATGATGCAGTTTACGGGAGTACAAGTTGCTAACACTTCGCCTTTCCGGATATTCCTTGGCCTTTCACTCACGTTGGCGACTCTCACAGGAATTACATCCTTAGAAAGGTCCACAAGCGTAGATGCTACCAGTACTCCTTTTAGGCTATTGCTTAGGTTAGGGTATTCAATGAGTCCAAATCGAAAACTATTGCTTTCTTCAAGGGAGCCAGGTATTAATGATTCTGACCTTGAGGGAATCGATAAATCTGTTTGAGCTATTATTTGATGAGCGGATTTTACATCACTCTCTGCAGGGAAAACGGCTATGTCTTCTCTCATCGAGTGCAGCTCATTAGTCTTGAAGTCAAGAGTGAAGTCATATTTCTTCAAAAAGTCCAATCCGAGAATGAAGGGGTCCGTGATATTAGCGACGAATGCCGTATGATGGTAGGTGGCATTCCCAAACACTATTTCCAAGTCCACTTTACCGTCAATCTCGATTTTGTCACCTGTCAGTCTGGAGACTTACGCGTGGCGATGTCCACAGCAGTTTCAATCCAAATTCACGAGCCACATCTGTCCTAACGATTGTCACATTGGCTCCAGTGTCGACAATCAGTTTGCAAGGATTCCCATTTACATGGGCGTAAATGAAAAGTCCATCACTGCCACTACTAGAAGAGGAAATCTGCAGAGCTCTGGTGGTGGTGATTTCCTTCCCTCGCGTAGCTTGGCGAGCCAGACAACTCCTTCGCAGGTGTCCTTCACTACCGCATTTCCAGCACTTCTGCTCTTGTTTCTTTTGGGCTGTTATGCAGCTCAGATGTCTTGCCAAGTCACCGAGTTGTCTCTCGAGTTCAGCGAGGTGGGACGACCTGGAATCAGACTCATCAGCTTCCAGAGTTCGGATGGGATGGCGATCCACATGGGTTGCTTGCTGGGCGGCCTCCAACTTCATCGCATACACAACAGCAGAATTCAGGTCTTTGACATCCGCCATCCGTAGAGCTTTCCGGATTTCCGGATCTCGAACCCCGTCGATGTAGTAGTTGAGTGCCAGGTTGTCCCGAACATCCGCAGGACAGTCGCAAAAAGCAAGATGAGACAGTCTCTCGATGTCCGCCGCGAGCTCTTGCAGGGTTTCCCCGGTTTTCTGGAAACGGGACTTCAACTGGAGTCGGCTGAAATCTTTCTGGCACTTCTCACCGAAGCGAAGCTCCATCGCAGATGTGAGGGCGGCGAAATCCAGGCGCTGGCCGTCCGGAAGGGTCTGAAGAATGTCCGCTGCATCACCTCTCAGGGATGCTGCAAGATGGCAGGCCTTGGTAGCAGAGTCCCATCCGTTCGCTTCCGCCACTATCATGAACTGAGTTTTGTAAACCTGCCACGAAGTTTTCCCATCAAAGGTGGCAAGTTTAATGGACAGTCGAGCAACCGATGTGGGAGCGCCAAACTGTACAGAGCTGCTTTCCGCGGTCGCCAATCTCCTTTCCAGGTCTTTAAAGATGTCTTCTTTAAGTTGATGAAATTTTCTATCTTCTTCTTCCAGTTTATTTTCTACAGCATTGCATCGGCCTTCAACGGAACTTAATTTTTCTTCAAATTTCTCTTCGATTTTATTTTCCACTGCGATGAATCGGCCTTCAACTGCCTCAAACTTTCCTTCAATAGCATCAACTCGATGCTCTATCTCATTAAATTTATTTTCCATCACAGTCTTTACCGAAGTAAGATCGTTTTTAATTTCCTCTTGGTTAGAAACTAGGTCATTTTTCAGCACCGTTAAATCACTTTTCAATTGGTTTTGATTAGCCGCCATATCATTTTTTAATTGTTCTTGATTAGCTGCCATATCATTTTTTAATTGTTCTTGATTAGCTGTAAAACTTGCAGTCAAGTCACTTTTTAATTGTTCTTGATTAGCAGCCATATCACTCTTCACAGAGGTGATTGCGTCAAGAAGTTGTTTTAATTGTTCATCCATTGCGCGAGTAATCACCATAAAAAATAAAGTCCTAATTCAAAAAAAAGTCTTTATGAAAAAATGTCCAAAGTCACACTTACTCCAAGAAAGTCCAGAAGAGGCCCCACGTTGGGCGCCAATTGTAACGGATTCGGTGCGACTTCCACTTTCTTGAAATGAAGACACAGTTCTTGATAAAAACACAGGAAATTTATTTACACTATGTACAGGAAAGATCTTCAACAACTGCTAAATTATTCATCAGCAATTAAGCAATTATCACACAACACCGTAAACTCAACGGTTACACACGTATTTACTTCCAAATACGAAAACAACACAGCGAAATGCCTCGCTATAAACAGAGCAAAAATCTTCTCAGTTCGAAATCTGAATCGAAACTAACTGTTTATCCATCGCTAACGGCTTAAATACACCGAAAAGAATTTTCCACAACATTCTTACCTCTTCGCGAAATGCGTAGACCGTTATCAATGAAAAGAAAGAAAATAGGGGTTGTATACTTTAGCCGAATGAAAAAGGGGTTGTATATTCATTACGGGAAACTATTTACAGGTTACGTTCCTACAATAATTACTATTTACAGAATTTGTAACAGTATATTTTGCTTCTCAACATGTTATTAATTAAAATATTCTTCAACAGGTACAATAGTAAACTAGCTGTTATCAATAGCTTCTTCTCTTTAACTCTTTTTTTGTTGTATATTACACTAAGGTGTGACCATCTATTATAAAAAAAAATACTTCAGCTATGATTACTTCATAATATTACATCAAGAATAGAAGTAAGACAAATTCATAAAAAGAATTATTCAAGAATTGAATGCACGACCTGCTTATTACAGGAAAATTCTCAAATTATAGTATGATACAAAACCAATTCAAGTTGAGGATCAAGTTTCATAACAGCCTAGGAATAATTACACAGATAAACAATATAGAATAGTTTCAAAAAGTAGAACTGTAATAAATTAAAATAGATTGGACATCTTTCTGCGAATGGAGAAAAAAATCTCAAGAATAAAAACAAATATCAAGCAGTAAAAATCCTCAACATATAAGCACTTTAACCTGGAGCGTTTGTTGCTGCTCACAGCTACTGCACCCCACATGATACTTTGATTTAAATACTTCAGTATTTATCCTTAAGCATGTGACAATATCTGGAACTGGCAAGAAAATCAAATCTGCATGTTATTTTTCTGAAAGTCATGAAGCAATTCAGCAATAAAAGCATGATTGACAGATCTTTTAAAGGATGATGAGTGAATTATTTAATTTGAGATTTCCGTTACACAGAATTCTATTAAATAGCAGAAGCTAGAAGGAAAAAAATGATTGTTTGATAACTGTTTTATAATTCAAAAAGGTAAGAATCTGCATCAGATGAATATACTCCTGTTTAAAAACATAATTTGGTTAATAGGTACCTGCATTTTGAAAAAGAAAAATGCATAAATTATTTTTCTTCTAGAAAATACCATATTTTGCTCCTGTCTGTAACTTTGCAATTTTACTCAAATGAAACCAGAACCAGATGTAATATTATGAAGCAATCATAGCTGAAGTATTTTTTTTTATAATAGATGGTCACACCTTAGTGTAATATACAACAAAAAAAGAGTTAAAGAGAATAAGCTATTGATAACAGCTAGTTTACTATTGTACCTGTTGAAGAATATTTTAATTAATAACATGTTGAGAAGCAAAATATACTACTTATTTTCTGAATAGGATGGATACCTATTTAGAACTATTGTATGCCATTCCAATAGCATTGTTATAGTGTTGCATTCAAATTTTAAATTAAGTTTTTCCTCCCCAGAGTCTAAAAACTGTTTCTGGTATTTATATAGGAAGCTAAATATAATAACTATTGCAGAAATAGTTATTAGTTAACAGAGAAATCACATTTCGTCTAACGAGCAAAGTATTAAGTTCATAGCAAGAAATTATTGAAATCAAATCCTTATTACTTCATATCCATAATAACGACGTTCATCATTGAGCGAAACCGTTTTGTAAGATACTATTAAGATGCATTTCTTTAGAAATTAGTTGATTTAATATGAAATCTACACTGAATTACAAGCCGTTATCTAAGTTTACTTATGCTTTAATTAAAATATGAATAAAATTGTACCATTGTTTGTTTCCTTTATGAATCAAAGCAAAATCCTCTTTGTTCTCATGTTCACGAGCGCCAAACCATTACGAGATCACTTTGAAGAAAGAGAAATACATAAATTAATCATTTCATCTCAATAGCTCAATATTAAATACATTGTAACATGTTATTGACATCAAATCACATTTATGACATTTAAGATCGAGCGAAACCATTTTGCAAGTCATTAGGCAGATTTTGAATAAATATTCGTTGAAATAACAAATGAAACTTGCAACATTACTAATTTCAAGAGTTAATTTGTGTTTTTGTGAAACATAAATTCAAATTAATCATTAAAACGTACCTCACAATCACCTAAATCCTCAGGCCCCCTCGTGTATCTACCGTTTGTTCGCGCGCCAAACCATTGCGTCGCAAAGCGTCAAGGTTGCCGTAAATTTCCCTGTAAAAATCGCCAGGATTTAGCTGTAATTAATGTCCGCCAATTGCGTGGGGGTGTAAGCGAATGTAATCATTGTCACGCGCGTTTGTCATGATTTTAATGTAAAAAGTGTTTGTTATTGCAAAAATCTTGATTTTAGATCATAACTTCTAGAATTCAAAATGCAAAGAGTTATTAATAACGTTAAAGGGACTGCGCTCAACGTCGCTGAATTTTTTACACCCGTATTAAAAGTAAAAGCTCATGTCATCAGTTTATCTTTCCTTTAATCTGACACTCATAATTTTAAATGTTATTGTGTTTCTTGTTAAAGCATCTGTTGTTTGCGTGGTTTAAAATAAATGAATCAAGATTTTGTTTTTAATAATTTTTATAATTGATAGAGAGTTGTCATTCTATAACAGTAATGTTCATCTTTAGAATTGCCACAAATTCTGGATTTATCCCGTTTTAATTACGTATATGATTTCGGAATATGCACTTTCTTTTCTTTTTCTTTTTTTTTTCAGCTTTCGTTGTAAATTTGATTTTAAAGCATTAATTGTGCAATAGCAAAATTTCTTGATCTCCATTTAAGGTTGGAGTTATCATATATGTTTTTCTACACCTGTAAGAAGTCTTTGTTATAAAATGTGTATCTGTCAAACAAAAATCTGCCACATGAAAAAAGATTATGAAAAAGTTGTTTTGATGTTTTATATTGAACACCGGTGATTGCAAAAAGTATACTTCGTTAGTTTTGACAAACTTAGGGTGTACTAAGGTTATCCCCCTTTACTGGGAGTGCATCTATATTTATCCAAGTATGGAAGATTTGTTTGTTTTGATTGAGCATGACTGCTGAAATAGATAAATTGAGTTTTGTTCCGATTTCAACGGGCTATCTACGATTTTTTAAAGTTATCTTTCCTTTTCAAGTTTTTAAAAGTCTGCTATTTATACTTGCTTTGATGATAAAAATTTGAATATGTACCTAATCTATTTTTTTAATAGCATCGAAGTTCTTATCTGCTGCATTGATTTTTTCTCCTCTAGGAATCGAAATTTAAAGAAACTGGTGTGCTGACTCCAGATGAGGTAAAAATTAACAGAAATTAGTTTATTTGTCAGTTTAATTTCTAGTATGCAATTGGTTCTCTATGTAATTACTTACAAGCGAACGCAAATAATACTCCTTGAACAGAATGCTTTTTTCAGCAGAAGTTTTTTAAAATTCAAGAGAATGTTTTTCTACATACTAGGATGGGTCATTTATTGATTTATTTACTTATTTACTCAAAATTGTTAAAAGGCACAGAATTATAATAACATACTCTCAAATTAACTTTTGGGAAATTTTATGACATTCTGATAAGTCTTGTTTGTCACCAAATTGAGTTTGAACTTTTGATTCTTTTGACTAGTTATGTTCTATATAGGATCGAGACAAAAATAAATGTTACTTTGTTTACACATGAAAATTTTATCAAAAATCAGTTGATCTGTATTCATACCTGCTGTGCAGCCGTGACATTTCCATATGTTTAGATATGAACTGCACATGCACGAGTTCATTACACTATTCCATTACAGCTTAGGGAGTCGCCTGGGCTCATTTCATCTTGCAAGAACAAATTAATTATTTAACTGGTTCCAGGAAAGGAAAATTATGAGAAAAGAACTTGCTAATTTATTAAAGTATCCATTGAGGAGTGACGATTGGAACCCGCTATAATACAAAAAAAATATATAAAAATTAGCAAGTTTCGTTAAAGGAAAAATTGCAGGTGCAACCTCAAAAGAAAATAACATATAGTTTCAGTGTCTTGATTCTATTTGCATCAAGTAGATTGAGCATGGATGGAGAAGAGTCCTCTACTCACCTTTACAAGCCTCAGTTTGTATGAATGAATTAACTTCTGCAAACATTAGTCTTGACTGTTTGGTGGACAAATGTTTGATTTATATTTGACCAATTTGTGGTCCCGTAGCAGAAACTGTGCGATGCATGTCGCGGGTTCTTGAGGCAGTCTGCTTAGTTCATGGTTAAAAAAAATGAAGGAAAAAATAATGTGTATGAACTATATGAATAGAGTGCAGAATGAACTATTTTCAAGAGTATTCTTAGCATAAAAGTTGAAAAAAGGTCTTAATTTTTTTTAATGGTACACAGAAAAGTAATTAAATATTAAGCTAATCATTGATGAAGTTTATAGTAAAATGTTAGAGCCTTCTATCTATGGTTAGTGGTTTTTACTTGAAGACACTAAGTAGAACATTCTTTAATCTTAAATTTTTCATTCGGTCCCAAACACTTGAGATGGCACCTAATAACTCAAACCCTCAACGCAGAATACTTAAGGATGTTCTGCAACGTAAAATCATTTGACCAAAATTGTTCTGCAAGTACTTCAAGCATTGTACACGAAAACGTGACATTTTCCATAAATTGGGTGCCAAAAATTAAAATCGTTTCATATAGTTTTTTTTTTAAACTGGACTGTTGCAATTTATTTTTGTGGAATGAGGTATTTTTGGAAACATCACAGCTTTCAACCAAATGACTAATTAAAGAGCACTGAATTTGGAAAATTAGTTGATCACATGAAAGCTATAAAATCAAAAAAACTTTAACAAGGTGTCAAACCTAAACCGATTGAGATTCTCCAAAGATACTTTATTTGCTTTCTAAAATGCAAAGATACAAAGAGCAAAGATACAAAATTTTATAAAAATCTGAACCTAGGTGGCAAACTACATTTTTTTGGTTAATTTTAGATGGCATGAACGAGCAATTAAAGTAATGTTACTAAATAAATAAATAACTAAAATCTTTACTAATATTATAAAGAGAGAGGGCGGATTTTTGTGTGTTTATATGTTCGAGGTAATCTCCGGAACCACTGCACCTATTTGAAAAATTCTTTCACTGAATGAAAGGTGCCTTCTCACTGAGTAACATAGGCTATAATTCGAAAAAAATCCGATAAATAGTTCTTTTTTATTCCAATTTAGGTCCAAATTTCACGTAAATTGCCTATTATTGGCTACTAAAGGGATGAAAAATTACTTGCACATATTAATATTATACAGTGCTGTGCAAATTAGTTGGGACAAGGACTTTGGATCCTTGTTACTGCAACTTGCAAGTCTCAACCTGCCCAAAACTGTCTTCTACTTGTCTGAACTTGTCTCTTATGTATTGAGTACGACCAATTCGTCAGTTGGACATTGATTAATAAAGCTTGGTTGTGTTCACATGTGTTTCTTCTTTCTCTGCGAATTGCAGGACTTTAAAGCGATTTTCAGTATTTTTTTATTTTTCAGTTATAATGGATATTACCCCACGCAAAAGAGCAAAAATAATCGCACTTAGTGAAAACACCTCTTTCACAGTTAGGAAGATATCAGAGGCTGTTGGGGTTGGAAAATCAAGTGTTTCACGGATTATAAAACTCAATGAAACAACGGGGTCAGTGGAGGCATCCAGGAAAGGGCGCTGCGGACGGAAACGTAAGACCACACCAAGAGATGATGCTCTGATCCACAGAATGAGTGTCATGGACCCTAAAAAGACCAGTGGCGATATTACAAGAGCCATCGCTGACCATGGCGTGGAGGTAGATGAGTCTACAGTTCGTCGCCGCCTTCTTGAGCGTGGTCGTCGTGCGCGACGCCCAATCAAAAAACAGCTCCTGACAAGTGGAATGAAGAAAAAAAGATTCAAGTGGGCACAAAAACATAAAGATTGGACTGTGGAACAGTGGAAAAAAGTTATTTTTTCTGACGAGACTCACTTCGAAGTGCATGGATACAGAGCAAGTGTCGTTCGTCGCACAACTGGAGAGCCTCTTCGACCAGGACACATCCAGCAAGCCCCCAAGCACCCCCCAAAAGTGATGTTTTGGGGCTGTTTCACTGCCTCAGGGCCAGAAACCCTTCATCCCATCGAAGGGATGATGAATAGTGAGAAATACATCAAAGTATTACAAGAAAAACTCATCCCAACACTGCGGAGGAGGTTCCCGGAAGGCGACTGTGTGTTTCAGCAGGACCTGGCACCCTGTCACAATTCCAAGCTGACCAAAAGCTTTTTCGCTTCAGAAAAGTTGTCATTGCTTGAGTGGCCGGGCAACTCACCAGATCTGAACCCAATAGAAAACTTATGGGCGATATGCAAAGCAAGAATGAGGAGAATGGATTGTACAACCAATGAAGTTAATAGAGAGTGTGATTAAAGTGTGGTTTCGCGATCCAGAAGTAAAAGAAATGTGTGAAAGACTAGTCAGTTCGATGTCAAAGAGAGTAAGAGCCGTGATTAAAGCAAAAGGTGGACATATCAATTATTAATGTATAGATAATAAATAAATAAACAGCTTTATGAATAATTTTTAAATTTTCCTGCTTGTCCCAATTAATTTGCACAGCACTGTATATCGTTGAAAAGGGTAGAATTTTCCGCGTTCTAAGCAATTTGTTTCGATGCTCTAACTTCATTACGACGGGAGTAATTTGCATTTTTTGCTCGAACTTTTTTAGGCTTAGCTGAAATTTAGGCACTACTTTCTTCATTAAATCTATCAATAAAAAGTGAAGGAATTGTCCCTCAGTTTTCTTTTTGACACCGTTGAAAAAAGCGAAATTTTTTACTCCAGAAATATCTTGACCTTTGGTCAAAAAAATTAGCTTCTATCTTCAAAGGAAAAAATTACACGCATTTTTAAATCAATTTCGAAATACGTCATTTTGATTTAGGTTGTCAATTATTTTATTTTCACGTTTCTACGGTTACGCTTTTTGAATCCATTGCTTATTTCCTCAGTTTGCATTTAAAATTTTTAACTTATTTTATTTCATGTTTCCATGGTTATGCTTTCAAAATCCATCTTTTGCATTTTAATTTCTTAAAAGTATTTTAATATCTGTCGTCAATGTTTGGAAGGGTAATTTTGCATGGTGTTTTTTTTTTCGGGGATATTTCGATAATTGGGAATCTGGCGATTTTTCTTCATTGGCGTCAATTTTGGGCTCCAGCGACTGCGCGAGACGTATTCATTGCAAATCTAAACAAAGAGACAGGAATTATCTATTGACATAGGGTTACTATAAATCAGCAGGGTTACCAAAATAAAATTATTTATGCCAAAAATGATTCGACCACGCCAGATTCCCAATTATCCAAATATCTCCTTTTTTTCTTTTATTTAAGCCTGTTTGTTGAATATATGTCACTCGACACAACTTTTATTTTCAAGGTAGACCAGGCAAAGCCGGGAAATGCAGCTCTTAATATATAAAGGTTTGAAAGCTACTGTTAATGTGATCATATACCTTTTTGTTTGTTTGGCGAAACATTTATTATTGCCAAAGAAAAAACATCCGCTTCACTCACAAAGGGACTCGGTTCCGGTGCATGGCCGCTTGGCGCGTTAAGCGATGAGTAGTTCAGTCTAGGATTATTGTTTTAAGGGAACCGTTAATGAAATTCATTGTTTTGGCAATTTGTTTTGAAATAAAAGAAACTTTTGATTTGTTTTTATCCAAGTGAAATGTACAACATTTTCTTTTTTTCTGACGATGGTTTTTGAATGGTCCACGGCATGTTTTTTTTTTTTCCGTTAGACGGATGGATTATGATAGCATGGTTGCTGGGCAAGTTTGGCGATAAACAATAGAGTTATGGAATTATTTTTACATTTGAAAGATATTATTTGATGTCTTTTTTTTTTGTTTATTTGGCAAAATATTTTATATTGCCGTAAAAACCGCTTAACTCGCTAAATAGAGTTTAAAAGTAAATGTAAATCTAATTTAATCATTTGACGAAAAGTTAAATTCCAACAAAACTTAAATATTTTTTTTTTTTGAAATGGTGAGTACGCATTTTATACAAAGAAAAATGATCATTTCACATCAGAGAGGGAGGGAGCGTCAATTTTTTTTATTCATCGGACCTTCATTACATTTTTAGCACAGGCATCGCTGTGCGGGTACTTCTAGTAATTAATAAAATGAGTCGAGTTAGGGTTGCATATGATAAAATCCTTCAAAACTTTCTAAATAATTGAAATATTTTCTGGGTGCAAAGGGATTGAAAGCTCTAGCTAGACATGCAATTTCTGGCGATGGACGTGTTTCAATGTTGGCCATGTTTGCAAAACATACATGTGTGGCCGAAATCGCAGTGGTTGAATATCGATTAGGAAAGTCCTACAAAGGACTTATCGAATTCAACATTGTGAGCTTTATGCCAAATTGTAATAATTTGCAGAAATTTAAAAAAAATTTTAAAGAAATCTGCAGAATTTCTGTAAAATTCTATCTTGATTTGGAAGATATTTGTGGAACATTTGTAGTTTTTGCAGATTTTCTGCACAGTGGTTTCTGCAGAAAATTTATCAGTTTTCCTCTCATATTTGAACAGAATTGTTCTGCAGCTCAGGCATCTGTTCTGCGACGTACGTCGCAAATTTAGTAGTATTCTGCTTTGGGGACTCCAACTACCAATAACTTGAATGTTTTAGATTGGTTCCTTGGAGCTTTGAATTATCGAGAGTTGACTGTACTTTTAAAAGAACTTTTATATAACAGATTTTTTCATGGGACCACGACCAAAGTGCTGTAGTCTTCGTTTTGTTAAAAATAAATATACTAATAATAAATTCTAATGTTAAGGAAACATTTTTTCTAATTTAATTATTTCTAAATTCTTTAATAGAATCTAAGTGGAAACATTTTGAATTTTTAGTTGATACTTTTTATTAGTTAAATTTTTATCAAAGTAACTTAACTGTCCAAAAAAAAAAAAAAAAAAACTTTTTTCTCCAAGCTGTGAAATAAAGTAGTGTTGTGTATTTAAATTCCACATGATTTCTTAGCTATCACCATTAGTTTATTTGTAAATGTTGAAATAGCCTAGAATACATTCTCTTACAATGTTGCATATTTGTTCATGCATTAATTTGTCACTGCAAAGGTTAAATTATTTAAAATAAATGTAGTAATTAAATTTTACAGTTTGTCTTTGCTGGTGATCATCTGGTCCATCATTACCCAACATGGCAATGGGCAAAAGGAGATGAAGCTAACTTAAAATCTTATTTGCCTCCAGATAAGCAGTTTCTTGTTACGAGAAATGGTAATATGCCAGAACAAAATCTTGAAAAGTATATAAAATGTTTTATTTCATCTAGTTTTACAAATTTAATTAGTTTTATGTCCTCAAAAATATTTTCTAAGATGTTATGTCATTAGATGTTATTAATGTTAGGTTTCATGTTAATGTTGTTATTCATTATCAGGCATATCATGGGGTTCTGAATTTTTAATGTATTTAATTAAATGTTTGACTCTTCAACACCACTATGTGTTTATTGTTGTTTCTTTTCATACGAGGAATAAGACCTAGATAAAATTTAAAACTGTCTGCGAACTCAAATGACTGCTTAAAAATTTTCTGCCAAAAAACGCAGTTCTCCTCCCGAGTCTTATATCACAGCCAACAGAAAAAATAAGTTGAAAGTCAGTAGAGTATTATTACTGTACAACCAGAATGTTTTTTCAATTGTATTTACTGTTTTCAGAATATTATTAATTGGGGTATTTTAAAATTTGAGATAAATATTTATTGCTCAGCAAAAAAAAAAAAAAGAAGAAGAATATTACAAAAATTTGTTTTAAAAAATATCAAAATTTTCTGCAAATGGCGTTTGTGTATTCTTCTAAATTACCTTGGTCTGCCAGGAATTTTTTCCAAGCCTGTATTGTTAAGAGAATTTTAATAAGTCCATACACAGAAAATACACAGCAAAAAGGTTGATTTGTTGTGTCACCAGAATGAACATATGAAAAAAAAATAAGAATGCACTAAAGGCAGCGAAGTAAACGTCAACTCATAACTTTGTTTGTTTGCAGTATATATTTGCTGCCTTTTTTTCAACTTGTATTTTACTTACCTTAATTATTTATTTTATTCATGTGAAACTTTTTTTTTAATCACTTGCTTGGGCTGAATTCAATTTCTGAAAAAGATAAATATCAGAGAAAAAGAATATATTTAAAAAGCACAAAAAAAAAACATTGAAACATGTTATTGGAGTTTGAATGTTGATCCTAAATGATACCTTTTGTATGATTATCTCTAGTAACCAATGGTACAATGTTTTTGCACCTTTCGCAAATCGAAAAGAAAAAAATATATATATTAGAGACGTACCGAGTACTCGGTAACTACTCGGAACTCGGCCAAATTCTGATCAGATACTCGGCTACAGTGCCCGCCGCTTATTAAAATCACATTGGTTCTGAGGACATTTGATTTTATAAAGCGGCTGATTTTATAAACCGGCACACATGCACTGAAAAAAATAAAAGGTTTTTAAGTATAAATACTCTAAAAACGAAATAAATTACGATTAGTTATGTATTGTATTATTTTAGTTCAGTTGCAAAATACAGTTGACATTTTAACTTACATAAGGTACATTTTTAAAATTTCTCAAGGGTCTTAAAATATTGACTTATTGTTGTTTGAATAAGAGAATTTGAAAGTAAAGATTGAGAAATCCCTAATTTAATTGCAGCATCACACTAACTACATTTAGGAAGCTTGTCATACTAATTCAAAATTTCGAATTAATCTTTCACACTCAAGTCGTCACGACTTGCTAGCTAACAATTTTAACTCAATTGTAAAACTGAACCGTCAACCGCTGTAGATAGCTGAATGAGCACGAACTGATTGACTCTGCGAAGTGGAAACAGGCATCAGCACCAACTAAATATATGGCTCTGAAACAATTATCTTGAGACTGCTTCATTCTTCTTTTTTTTTTTTTCATTCAACCCCCCCCCCCCCAAAAAAAAAAAAAAAAACGTACAACCTTTACCTTTTGTTTCCGGTTTTGTAGAATTTGTTATTTTATTAGTGCTGTAATGTTTTAAATCCTTGAAAGAAAAAATAAAATCCTGGTTCTATTCAGAGAAGAATTAACACATGCTCTCTAAAAGTTTGATTTTATAAAACGGCGAGGATGATTTTATTAAAGGATAAACCTAACATGTTTTGATATAGAAATGATTCTGTTCTTCTAGATTTGATTCTATAAAGCGGCTGATTTTATAATCCAGTGATTTTATTAGTGGCGGGCACTGTAATACCGAGTAGTTGGAAAAAATTGAATATTGTCCAAGACAGTGTAATATATCGATTTTATATCGTATCAATATTTGTGATGTTTAGTTTACACTTCTTGATTGGCAACGCCAACACTAAATCAGTTGAGTTTCCGTGCTTGCAAATAAAGGTTTGTTCTTTTTTAATCTTGTGTTTGTCACTGTTCTATTCATGTCTTACGCAGTATTGCATTAATTTTCTACAAGTTATTATAATGGCGACGAGGTGAGTAAAAGTGAACTCTAAAAGTTGGTTAAAACGCACCGTAGTTAAAATGAGCAAGTTAGGCCTCATCGGAACTTTACACGAGTTCAAAGCGGAACATGACGACATAAATTTGTACGTGGAGCAGTTGGAACATTTTTTTCTTGCAAACGACGTAGTCGAAGACAAGAAAGTATCTGTTTTTATTTCTGTAATAGGAATAAAGACTTACAAAGTTCTTCGAAATTTGCTGCTACCAAAATCTCCTGGAGATTGTAAGTACGACGAATTAACAAGTATCTTGAAACAGCATTTCAAACAGTCTCCAATCCTCATTGCTGAGCGATTCAGATTCCATAGAAGAAATCAACTGACTGGTGAATCAGTTTCTCGTTATTTAGTGGAATTAAGGAGATTGGCTTCTACCTGCGACTTCGGCTCATTTTTGGACGAAGCGTTAAGGGATAGATTCGTATGTGGATTGTGTAATGAAAATATACAAAAGCGACTTCTCGCGAAAAAAAAATTTAAAGCTATCAGATGCAGTGGAAACAGCTGTTGCAATTGAAATTGCTGAAAGCGATGCCGCTAATATGAAAACATTCGCACCAGCTGTGAATAAAGTTCGTAAGACTGAACACGTTAACGCAAATAAAAACCCTCAACCACGTATGAACTCTGCTGCAAATACTAATGGCAAGAAAAACTTGAAATGTTATCGTTGTGGTGCTACACATGATTTTGCTAAGTGCAAGTACAAAAATGCTAAATGTCACAGTTGTGGCAAAATAGGACATATTTCACCAGTGTGTAGAAGTAGAGATTCTTCAGCTAAAAAGGTTGAAGTAGTGGAAAGTGAATCTGAGCTTTCGCTCTATGCTGTGAAATCAGTAAATCAAGTTTCGGGAAATAAGAAATATATAATTCTGGTCACTATTAATGGCAAAAGTTTAGACATGGAACTAGATACAGCCGCTGACGTTTCTATTACATCAGAAGTATGGGTAAGGAACAGTTTACAAAATTCTAAAATTTTGACATCATCTACTAGACTGAAAGATTACAATGGAAAAGAAATTCCAGTAGTGGGAGAAATTCTCGTGGAAGTTAAGTGCGATAATCAGTGCGAAATGTTACCGTTAGTTATTGTGAAGGATGATGGTGCATCTCTTTTTGGAAAGAACTGGTTATCGATTTTCAAATTAAATTGGAGTGAAATATTTTCAGTATCCTTTAAAAGTGAAAGTTGTGTTGAAGCTCTTAAGGGAAAATACAAAGATATTTTTCAAGTGAGTGACAAACCAATTAAGCATTTTAAAGCTGTGCTTAAAATGAAGGATGACTTTCAGCCAATTTTTTGCAAGGCTAGACCGGTTCCGTATGCAGTAAAAAAGGCTGTTTCTGATGAAATCAGGCTTCTGGAGCAAAGAGGTATTTGGAAGTTTGTTGAGCATTCAAGATGGGCTACGCCGCTCGTTGTTGTGCCAAAGAAGAATGGAACAGTCAGGTTGTGTGGCGACTACAAAGTCAGTGTCAATAAAATGTTGGATGCGAATCAATATCCTCTACCTACCCAGCAAGATTTATTCGCAACACTTCGGGGATTTAAGTTTTTTACTAAGTTGGATTTGACTCATGCATATCAACAAATTGAATTAGATGACGCATCTCAGGAACTTTTGACACTTAATACTCATCTTGGGTAAGTAAGACCTACTAGATTACAGTATGGTATTACTTCCGCTTCCGCAATGTTTCAATCTATTATTGAACAAATTTTGCAAGGTTTTCCTTCAGTTATTTGCTTTCAGGATGATATTTTAATTTCATCAACTACAAAAGTAGAACATTTTCGCTTATTAGAGCAAGTTTTACAACAATTTTTAAAATACAATGTGCATCTTAATGGTGATAAATGTGTTTTTATGCAAACTAAAGTTGAGTTTCTAGGACATATAATAGATGAATTTTGGAATTCATCCAACTGAAGAAAAGGTGTCTGCAATAAAAAAATATCAAAATGTCACAGAGCTCAAATCTTTTTTAGGACTTTTGAATTATTATGCTAAATTTATTAAAAATTCATCTACATTGTTATCACCTCTATATGAATTACTTAACAAGGATGTCCCATGGATCTGGTCCAAACAGTGCCAGGAAACATTTCTAAAATGTAAATCTTTGTTAACTTCTAAAACTGTCTTAGCTCACTATGACGAAAGGTTGCCCTTACAACTGTCTTGTGATGCTTCCCCTGTTGGACTAGGGGCAGTTTTATCGCATATAGTGAAAGGGGAGGAACGTCCCGTTGCTTATGCATCTAGAACGTTGACTAAAGCTGAAAGTAATTATTCACAAACAGAAAAAGAAGCTCTAGCTATAGTGTACGGTTGCAAGAAATTCCATCAGTACCTGTTCGGACGGGCATTTGTCCTGGTCACGGATCACCAACCTTTGTTGACTATTTTTGCTCCCGATAAATCCATTCCTGCTATGTCTGCTGCACGATTGCAAAGGTGGGCTCTATTATTATCTTCATTTAAGTATACAATTAAGTACAAAAAGGGAATTTTACACCAGAATGCTGATGCTTTGTCTAGATTACCGGATGAAAATATTGAAACAGATATGTATCCTTCTGATATTTTTCAGGTATCTTATGTTGACGAATTGCCTCTGATGTCGGATGACATTGCTCGTGCTACGCGAGTAGATAAAGTTCTTGGTGTAATACTGAAATATGTTCAGAGTGGATTTCCAGAAAGTACTGATAATCCTGAGTTAAAGCCTTTCTTCAATAGGAGAGATGAACTTTCGTGTGACAAGAACTGTTTGTTGTGGGGCATGCGTGTTGTTATTCCAAGTGTATACCGGAGCAGAGTATTGGATTTGCTGCATGGTACGCACCAGGGTACAACGAAGATGAAAGTTATTGCTCGTAGCCATGTTTGGTGGCCAAATTTGGATAAAGATATAGAAGGTATCTCATCTCAATGTCTGGCTTGTCAGAAAACAGCTAGAGATCCTCCTGCATCTCCGCTTCAACCATGGCGCTGGCCGAAAGCACCATGGCATCGTGTCCATATTGATTTTGCTCAGAAGTGTCAAAGTAATTACTTAATCGTGGTTGACAGTTTCTCCAAATGGATCGAAGTAATTAAAATGTCTTCTACGGTATCGTCAAGTACTATAGCAGCTCTACAGCAATTGTTTTCAAGGTATGGGTTTCCTTTAGAAATTGTTTCGGACAATGGTCCTCAATTTATTTCTCATGAATTTTCGCAGTTTTTAAAATCTGTTGGTGTTGTGCATACCCTGATTCCTGCTTATCATCCAAAATCTAATGGATTAGCCGAAAGATCTGTGCAAACGTTTAAATATGCTCTAGATAAAATGTCAGCTGATAGGAATGATAACTCATCTATTGGTAACAAAATTCAGCGATTTTTGTTAATGTATCGTTCGACTCCTCACAGTACGACTGGAAAGTCACCAGCTGAACTTTTTCTAGGTCGTCATATTAGAACAACATTACATTTACTCCATCCCTGCACTTCTTGGCATGTTGAAAAGAAACAAGCCGAGCAGAAATTTTATCACGACCGTTCCCAGTCTAGAAATTATAGTTTTTCACCTAATCAAATTGTGTGGATACGATCTCATAGAAGTAAACAAAAGTGGACTCAAGGCACATTAGTTAAGCCAAAAGGTTTTAACACATGGGTAGTCAACATTGATGGTAAAATTTTTTTAGCGCATAATGAGCAAATCCGTCCATCTTCTGTTATTGATACCGATTCAAATATAGTTGAAGATGATATGCATAAAGAACTGTCTGATTGTGATGAAATAAAACCTTCAAATAACTTTATTCAGGACAGTGAACCGATTAATATTTCTAATGATACACCATGTTTGGATAATAATTCATCATTTTCTGATAATTTGTCAAGTTCTAATAATAATGTACCAGACTGTAGTACTAGTTCTCCTATTTTTGATAATAATGTAAATCCCGAATGCATTGTACAAGATAATGTTACTAATATGCAAAATGAAAATGTTGATGTTAAAATTCCTGTTAGGAGATACCCATTGAGAAATAGGAAGAAACCCGATAGACTTGGCTTTTAATTGTTTTATTGTATTATAGTGTTTATACATTTTTTTGAAGGGAAGTACTGTAATATATCGATTTTATATCGTATCAATATTTGTGATGTTTAGTTTGCACTTCTTGATTGGCAACGCCAACACTAAATCAGTTGAGTTTCCGTGCTTGCAAATAAAGGTTTGTTCTTTTTTAATCTTGTGTTTGTCACTGTTCTATTCATGTCTTACGCAGTATTGCATTAATTTTCTACAAGTTATTATAGACAGATACTAAAATTTATGAAAAAAAAGAGCAAGCATTATATTCTGCAATCATTTACAATTAAAATCTATAAGTCAAATTTAAATTTTGAGAAAAATGAAGTTTGTAATGCTTCAATGAAATAAATCTTTATTTTAATGTCCCCAAAGTTAATAAAACTTATTTATTAAAAATTATGCAAAAAAGGTAAGTATAGAAAATATGGAATTTTTTGATTAAAAATGGATTTTTGCTACAAACAAAAATTAGTTATAAAAAATACCTTTGCTTAAAAAATAAAAGGAAATAAAACAACGTTAAAAGCACAGTGCAGGAACACTGCAGACACGTGTTTTGGCATTACAAGGAATTTCTTTTTCAATGCACAAAATGAGAGCTCGTGGATTTAAAGGCATCCGACAAAAGTCGGATTTTTTTGTCGTATATCTTTAAATTCTTTAGCTCACGTGTTATGCACTGAAAAAGACGTTCCTTGTAACAGGGGGTCAGAAACACGTGTCTGCAGTGTTCCTGCACATTTGTTTTACTGCTTTTAAAAACTTATGTTTGGCGGACTAGAACTATAATTGATTGGTATACAGTGAAACCCCTCCTAACGGACACCCCTCAAAGGCGGACACCCTTCTTATGCGGACAATTTTTAATTCCCCAGTTCCAATGCAAATAACATTATTAAACCCCTCTCCTACGAACACCTCTCTATAGCGGACAAAAAAAAATTGTCCTGTTAGTGTCCGCATTAGAGGGATTTCACTGTAATTTGTCTTAATTCCAACTTGATTAATCATACCTTTTATTTATTTATTTATTTTTAATTTTAAAAATAATTTTTTATAAAATTTTTGACACAAGCAAAATTGTTTATATAATGCATAATTAAATTTCAGCAGGAATTTAGTTTATAAAACTATTATATGGACAAGGAGGTCTATACTACTATTCCAATAAGTTCAAAATTCATCACATGTGTGTCGGTGGTTCTTCTTAAAACATAATTGGTACTTGGTAACTCGTCCGAGTAGTGAAAGGCCGAGTACTCGGCTACTCGGCCAAAGTGCCACTCGGTACGTCTCTAATATATATATATATATTAGAGATGTATATAGATATATATTATATCTCTAATATATATATCTATATATATCTCTAATATATATATATAGATATATATTATATATGTGTATTATATATCTCGTCGCTTCTGAGCAACACTAAGACATCTAATCCCAAAAATAATATTAGGATATCCTACTGTTGCTCAGGGGCCACGATATATATATGTAAAAAATCCCTCTTTTTTGCTATTTTTATCATCTTTGTAACAACAAGAGCTTAAACTTTCAGCTGTCGGAAAGTCCATCTGGAGATGTGACAGCAAGGTGCTTGTGAAAAAAAAAATCCATTTCATAGCAATTCTTGACATAAATATCCATCAAAATAGACATTCTCGTGTTCCCAAAATTTTGGGGGAAAGCTTTAAAAAAGTTGGATCTGGTTTAACTAAAAGTTTAACTTGTTGGAGAGCTTTAAAAAACTACTAGCTTTGAAAAAAATAATTCTATCTAAAATTGTAATGTAAGTAGCTGCTAATGTTTTTTTTATTTCACTCTCCGATAGCATGTATCACCTTGTAGTATCAGGTGTCAGTTATTCAGATTGTTGCTTTTATAACAGCTTTTTTAGAAATTTTTAAATTATTTTTGTGTTAATTTTACAATGCATTAACTTAAAGAGTTTTTTTAACATCCATTTATTAAATTGTTCTTTTAGTACCCTGTTACAAACGTTGTAAGGAAATGGAATATACTGAGCACCATGAGGAACTTATTGAAACTGATGATGATGATGGTGGTTGGATTGATACTCATCACTATTCAGGTATGTTTGTCTGCTTTAATTTCCATATTTTTCATGTTCAGTAAAAGTGAAAATTCATTTCAAAATGATATTGGTAATTTCTTGGTTTGCAATTGCTTATTTTTCCATTGTGTAAAGCTTATCAGGGGTGATTGTGTTCCGATATTTTACCGGATTTCCGGTATTTTCATCTTGAATTCCGGTATCTTCAGCTTCGAAAATACCGGAACTCCTATATTTTCAGAAAACCCGCTTTTGTAAATTTAGGGCGATGTTTAATGAAATGCATGCCGAAATTCCAAATTGAAGACGTTTTGTTTGGTATAAAGCACGTTTTGTTTGGTATAAAGCACCGTCATGTTTTGCAAACTCTATGGTAATTATCGAAGAACAGCTGGGGTGGGGCTTAGAATAACGGCTAGATAAGAAGAGGAAAGAGGGTTACTTGAAAGAATATTTTTCCCCTTTGGGAAGGGTTGCCGCAAACGATTTTTCTTCACTGCTGAGGTCAGGTATTCTAATTTGTGGCCGCGTATCTAAAAGAAAAAGATTCATCTTCTAACATTTTTCCTTTTTTTTTTTCTGCGAAAGAAACTATTTTTCAGATGATGCATTCACACTTGCTTCAAGGTCAAACTGAGAACGGGTGAAATCAAATCATCAAATCGGTGGCCAGTTTTATTTTTTTTTGGGGGGGGGGGGGGGAGGTAGGAAGAGAAAAGTGATAAGAGCTTTGACTCCTGTCTTTGTTCTTTATGGCAGTTGGAGGAATTTATCGTATGCCAATATTTTTTTTATTTTATATTCTGTATGATCTTTGTGTGCATGCGTTCTGTTGTTATTGAACTAATTCTAATTATACTTTATCGTTATTAATAGTATTAATAGGCTCCTCGTAAATATAAATTAGTTTGTTTAATTAAATTTTACTAGTTAACTCTTACTTTTCATTTCGCTACTCTTTTTGTTTGATAAATTTATTCATTTGAACTTTGCATGTTCTCATTTAAAAAATGAGGTATCTGGATAAATCTGAAGATATTGGCTTCATCGATGCAGGAAAGAAGAACAAGTTTAATTGGGAATGGTTAAACAGAGTAGATTCCTACAATGAAAAAATGGAAATATGGTGTAAAAAAATTGATAGGGCTGGATTTTGCTTTTGAGTTTCTTGCAGCAAGCCCTTTACATATGCTAATGATGGCGTAAAGGCATTATTGCAACATTCTTCTACAAATACTCATAAAAGAAACCGGGAATCATTAAAAAATGCTGGTGGATTAGGTGGATTTTATCCAGCTGGTGATTATGAGATGAAAGAAGACAACAGAACTGTTGATTTTCTTACTAGAAAATGTCGATCTGAAACTTTAGTGTGCTCATTTATTGCTGAACATTCTCTTTCATTTGCTGTAGCTCCAGAAATTGTGGAACTAGCCAAAACATTATCAAAACACTTACAAGCATTGAACTCCCTTAAGTTAAATCGAACCACTCTTTCATACAAACTGAAGCTGAACTGACTTGCCAAAACAATCAAAGATGAACAGTGGGAAATTTTAAGGAATTCAAAATTTTCTTTGAATTTGGATGAAAGCACTACAAGAGGCTCGGATAGCATATTAGCTGTTTTAGCACAGTACTATTGTGAAAAAGAAAATAAAATAATTGTGAGACATCTATCATCCATTCAACTCTCTTCATCAACTGCATTGTCTATTTATTTGGAAATAGTTTCACTAATTGAAAAAAATGAAGTTCCATGGAGTAATTTAATTAGTGTGTTGATGGATTCATGCAATACCATGCATGGTAAAAAAAGCGGAGTTGAAAAAAGATTGAAGAGCAAAGCTACCAATCTTTTAGATATTGATGGCAATATTTGCCATACAGTGAACAACTGTGCTTTGCAGTTTTCCAAGCCCTTTAAAAGGTACTTAGAAAGTTTATGTGATTATATACATATTGATCTCAAAAGTCACGATAAACGACAAATTTTTTTTGAAGTATGCAAGTTACTAAAAGTGAAACCCCTAAAGCCCCTTTCCAGACCAAATCATAGATGGCTCTACATCTTGGCTGTTCTGGAAAGGGTTATCTACTTATTGGATGCCTTAGTAGTTTTCTATTTTCCGTGGATGGCTGAACAAAGCATCTACAAAGAAATTATTGATGACATTTTCAAAAAAGGGAACTGTCTGAAGTTGAAGTCTCCGAAGTCAAAAAGATCAGTCGTCTATTAAAAAAGAAACCTTTGACAGCTGAAGGAAAGAAAAGAAAAGAGGATCGTAAAGAAGCTCTTTGTGCACAAAGAAAAAACGCTACTCTACATTGGATTTTATAATGCAGCTCTCCCTCATTTGAACAAATATATTAAATTGTTTCAGAGCAGGGAGAGTTTGCTTCATTTGCTTCATGTCCAATTGTTTGAACTAATAAAACAATTTTTAGTTTATTTTATGAAGCATGAAGTGGTAGCCAAATTGGCAACGTATGACCAAATATTAAAAATTAATGTTAATGATATAGAGTGTCATTTGCCTGATAACTTAATTTTTGTTGGTGGTGATGCTTCTTGAATTCTTCGTGGTCTGGGAAAAACGAATCCCTTATTGAAAGAAGCTATATCTGTTTTCAAACAAAGCTATATTAAGTGTACAGAGTACATGATTAAAAAACTGCCGTTAAAAAACTCTTTATTTGTTAAATTTACAGGCT
The DNA here is from genome assembly GCF_026930045.1 of Uloborus diversus. NCBI lineage: Eukaryota > Metazoa > Arthropoda > Arachnida > Araneae > Uloboridae > Uloborus > Uloborus diversus. The sequence continues at coordinate 66,908,784 of NC_072732.1, read as the reverse complement.
TGAATCCAGCTTTGCGGGGAGAAACAACATTTCAGGCACTGTTGAAACTGGCTGACTATTTGCCAAATGTTGTCAATGGCAATGAACTTGATGAATTAAATCAAGAGATCAGAAATTACAAAGTGGATGCTAATTGATCAACAGAGTCTTCTGAAGACAGGAAAATCCTTAAATTCTGGACCACTGTATTTAATATGGAAGAATTTGGGATAAAAAAATATCCGGTTCTGTCTAAATTAGTTAAGGCAGTATTAACATGTTTTCATAGACCGTCTGTTGAGGGCACATACGATATAATCACCGAATCCCGCACATCCCTGAACTGTGATAGTTTAGATTCCATCCAAACTATTAAATGCTATTTACTTTCTATTGAAAAACTTCTTGTGCAGCTTTTGGCTCTAAAAACCCTACAAAGGAGTTTCTGAACAAAACGTTGCGAGACAACTTAGTAAATAGTTGGTCTATATATCAAGATTCTCTGATCAACAAGAACACCATCATATCTGCTTCAACTTCCTCTTCTGCTATTACTACATTTAGTATTTTGGAAACCACTAAAAAATATATATCTACTTCAGATGCCTCTTCCTCAATTATTGTGCCGGCTTCACAGAGTTCTGAGCTTTCTTGTGTAGCAAGTCCATCAAATAATTCCACTTCTGCGACAGGGCAAAAGCGTTCTCCTCCTTCAGATTTCATCAAAGCGAGAAATAAACAAACAAAACTTAGTGCTTTTTTTTAAAAAATAGAAGGATGAAAGGTGTAAAAAAAGTAGTGTTAGCAATTTGTTCTCTTTTTGTATATTGTAAAGTAATCGTTCAAAATTTTGATCTTTCTATCTCAAAACGAATAATTTATTTTCATTTCAAAATTGGATAGCAAGCAAATTAAACACATAGTACTTAGTTTAACCAGTGGGTTATTGTTTAATATTTTCATTATTCATTTAAAATTTTAGTCGTTTTATTTCCTTAAGTTGGATTCGCAATTTGGATTTAAGTTCATTTAGCTTTTTTGCATAAATAAAAGAAGTGTAATTTTGAAAATTCACGAAATAAAACATTTTGTCACTTATCAAATGCAAAATTAATTATTAGAATTGCAGAATTTGTTAATGTAATAAACTAAGGGCTAAAAATTAGCATAAGAGACTCTTGAACTTAGAAGACTCACTGAAGTCCACTCAGACTGAATTGTGTGATGTCACTTGCACAGTGATCATAATACATGCTGCCCCTTTTGCCCCAAACTTTATTTAATTCTGAAATCTTTATGCACTTTTAGTAAATGAATGTAATTAATGGTTAAGAATTCAGATACAGTGGAGAAAAATTAAATTCTTTGAAAAATTTTAAGAAATGAGAAAAATTAAAAGAATTTAATTCCCTTTGTGCATATGGACGTATTAAGTCCAATTAAAACTTCAAGTGTTAGCCCCATCCAATAATTATGTATATAAGTTACAAAAAACGTAATATAATGCGTATATGTACGTAATGTGAATATATATGCCCTTCAAAATACTTCTTGGAAAAAAAGTTCAGGTATTTTTTCATGGAGTCACAATCACCCCTGGCTTATGCAGAGCTGGGTTGAGTGGTTTGAAGTAGTAGGGGTGTGACAGAAAGTATAAATATGGAGAAACATGAGGAAGGGGTCGTAAGCTGTTCTGCAAAAATTAGTAAATTATTACAGTAGTAAATTTACATTTTGTGTAAAATGTAAATTATTACATTTTACACAAATTATTTCATAGAAATCCTCTTCAGTAAATAAGTATGTGTAAATATGAGTTTTGAATTATTGTTTAGAAAACTTGAACTAAATGACAAAAAAGGAAAACACTTAAAAAAAATACAAAACATAAAATACTGTGTCATTAGTTATCCATTAAAAAAAACTTTCATTTGCACTGTTAAATGATATTTCCTGTCCTGTGCTTAAAATCTCAGAAGGTACAAATTCAAAAAAGGCAAAAAAAAAAAAAAAAAAAAAAAAGAACTTTTAAGGCTCTTGTAGATTAAATCCTTAATTCTTTCTATGTTCTTTTTCTAAATTTAACTTTTTAAGTTCAACATAATTCTTTAGTTAATAATGGAGGAAAAAAGAAAAAATATGTATTGAATGGGCATCTAAAATCCAATAAATTGTTTTGCTGTTCATTTCTCAAGAAGAAGTTGTGTCTTTTAATGATATTAAAAGTCTGCACCATAAAGCCTACCAAAACTTTTATTTAAACTAAAACTTGCTTTTAATATTTTGTAATAAATTGGAAATATTTTAAGTGTCGGAAAATTAGAAATAATTATAAAGCACTGAATCATATTAAAATTCATCCATCCAAAATGCAACTATATTGCTAATAGGATTATTGCTGAAATTTTCTAATTGTATGAAAGAAAGTTTTTATTGTTAAAATGTCTTTTAAAAAAACAATCACTACATGAAGAAGCACTTTTGTTTGTTTTTTTATCCGGTGACTTTAGTTAGGGCATGGGAGTTAAGCTGCTTAGACACTGCAAGTTAGGACATGCGAAAATTAACTTACATAAAATTATTTCAATGCTGACTTTTATTCACAATAGGTATGCATGCATGTCATGTGAATTATTTCCTCCCCATGTTTCTCTTTGAAAAAAACTTCCCTGCTCACAGTTTGAAATAAATGTTCATTTGTCATATTTTGCTTCTAAAAATTTCTTTTTGACAACTGATTTTACATTAAATCATCAGTTTTTACTCTAAACTTTTTAAACTTTTTATGAAAATGTTAGTTTACAGTCATAATTAGACAGAAAATTGTTATATTTTGTGTCTTATGTCATATGTTACCATTAAACACATATTTCTGAAACTAAAATTCAAATATTTGATTTTGGCTTGTAATAATGTCCTCCATGGTAACATCCCATGATTCAGCCCCCTCCTCTTTAGCTTTAGAAAGTTAATGTATTCACATGTAAGTAAGTGTAGTTGTTGCTCTTTTTTTTGGGGGGGGGGGTTCAATCGAGTTCCAAAAAAAAACCAGTTAGAAAATACACACAGTCCACATGCAAAAAGAGCTTGTACCCAGTGTCTGAGAAAACAGTTTTACCCAGGATCTTTAGCGGCTATACCCAACTAGTGAACAAATTCGTTTTGCAACGTGCATTCTGGGTAAATCCTCTGCATTTACTGCAGTCAAAAGCAGTAGGGAAAAAGATCCACATTTGCCCTGGAAATAACCAGAATGCTGTTTAAAGCAAGGTTTTCATGTTCATGTGAATGGGGCTGTTAAGTTCATACCCTTTGTCCTCCTCACCTCGCTGGAAAATTTTAGAATGTTAGGCCTGCTTTAGTGATTAGTTCTTATAACCATCTTCAATTAATTTCGTCTTTAGGGTAACCAACTGATTTGCACCTTGTGTCGTTGCTCCGCAAAATTAGCGGAAAGCCGCAGTTCTACAAAGAAGTTATTTTGCTCTGCATTTCTTGGCCAAGCGTTTTCAATCAATCCCCTAAATATCCCTTCACCTCCCTTCTGCCATCATCTTTCCTTCAGAATGTTTGCTGATGCATTCATTCTTTCTTGGGTAGAAAGAATGAGTGGGTGGAGATGGGAAAAGAGTGGAGCGGGAAGACTTGCGAGTGATGGGGCAAGCCGCTTTGTGTGGGACAAACCTGTTTCTGTGGTGACATATTACCAAATGAATTGGGCAATGGGGTTTAGCATTCATAACTCATCTGAATTATGTTAATTCAAGTCAAGTTACTGAGTAAGTTTATTCAAATGAGGATGCTGTGATAATATTTTCTAAAGAATTTGCGTTATATAATTAGAACCTTTAAAGTATTATGTGTCATACTTTAAAACTCTTTTAATCTTTAATAATAATAAAGCTGAAAGTCTCTCTATCTGGATTTTTGTCTGGATCTCTGTGACGCGCACAGCACCAAGACCGTTCGGCTTATTTTCATGAAATTTGGCACAAAGTTTGTTTGTAGTATGGGGGTGTGCACCTCAAAGCGATTTTTCGAAAATTCGATTTTGTTTTCTTTTCTATTCTAATTTTAAGAACATTTAACCAAGCAAATTATCAAAACATGGAAGAGTAAATTACGAAATTATTATGTGGGCGAGCAATTAACATAGCAAATTGGCGAGAAATTCATCATCCATTATTTGTAAATATATAGGCGAACCAAATGACCTTTTAATTTTCTACTACAGGCAAAGCCGTGTGAGTACCGCTAGTTTAATCAGTGGTGTTCCAGTAGGGTGTGATGTGCTATATACTCTCAAACATTTTTTAGCCACATAGCGTATAACCCTCAAGCTCCAAAATATTTTATATCATGACATATTATGTATATGATCGCATACACATAAACACATATTGTGCGTAATAGATTACTGGGAGTATACCCTCAGAAAAGTTGATGGGAACATCACTGACTTCAATGAATAAAGTAATGACGAAAAAAGAGAAATGGCATCCTGAATCTCCTGGTGCAGTGAAAGATAAATAACTTTTTCAATGATTTTGTTCCATCTATATTTTAATTTTAATATATTCTTTACAGATGGTGCAATTGCATCAATAGCAGACCAGGTTCAAGAAATGACTATGGAACCTAAAGTGAGTTTTTTCATTTGTTTTCTAAATTAAATTCTTAGGCAAGTGAGGAATAAGAATAAGTTAGGTTTGCTGTGAGGGTGGATCCAGAAAGTTTTCTAGGAGGGGGCGGTTAATTCTTTATCTGATCTTTCTACCTATCTAATTTATACGTTTTTGGGGGGGGGGGTACTCGGCTGGAAATGATTGAGCTGGCGGTGTATTTCACGTAAAGTATAGAGGTTTAACCAAGGAGGTCCCTGAAATTATTTGTTTCATTTTCCTTTGAAATAGGTATTCTAAAATAGCATTTTAGAACTTCGGTTTTGTGATAACTCTGTGGGAGTATTTCAGAACCCCTTCCCCCATAACATCATGGAACATTTTTTTTTTAATTGAATTTTTTGAAACCTCAGTTTTGAAAAGTTACCAGAGGATGATCACTAAACCCATTTTTCCCCCTAACACAACCGGAGATGTCTACAATCGCTGCTTTAATACTTAAATTTTGCAAAATGCTCGGGGGAAGCTTTCCAAACGTCTTCTCCTAAGTGTGTCTAAAATTGCAATTTCGAGTTTTCAATTCCAAAAAGTTTCCGTAAGGAAGATTTGAACCCTATATTCATTTTCTTCGCATCATTCATTTCGCTAAATGTCTTTTATTTTTCTCTCAATCTGAATGAAGGTATACTTAATTATGCCAAAACAAGTCGGAGACAAATTGCAGCTGCATATAGTCCGCGGATGTTGCTTGTTATTATGCAATGTGCTTATGGATAAATTAAATGAATCATATTTTTACTGAAAATAATTTTGTACTTTTTTTTCAATTGGCTTTGTAATGCATACTTATGAAAAGGTGAAAATTGCTTCAACATTTTAACGAAGCAATTGCCTATTTGGTGATATTGTGATAGTTGAAATTTTAACCCTAACTCCAGTGGGCTTACAGTAAACTCCATTAGGTAGCGTTCACAGTTGACCGCTTTTTCGTTTCTTCATTCCCCTGAAATGACACAGTGTTTCCAGTAAAACAGTTAAGCTACCGGATCAAGTTCAACCTTGTCACAATACAAACCTTTCCCTGCATGTTAAACTTTACCAAAACACATTATCAAATTATCATGCAATGGCAAGAGTTTCATTGTTGAAATACTTGGGTTACTTGATCATCAGCATTATTTATATGAGGATTTTTATTTTCTTTAAATATTTAAAGGAAAAAGTTCCTGATTTCGGGGTTCCAAAATTGGGGTCTAATAGTGTACTATCTGAATGAGGATAAAAATCAAAACTTGATGTGTGTGTTTTGCTCATTTCAGTATGACTGCTTAATTTAGAGCAAGCAGAGTTGGTCAACCTTCTACGAAAAAAGAGTGCAACTATCTGGAGAAAAAATGTATATATGAGTGCCACGTTCAATTTTTCCAACATACTGAACTAGTGTGTTATGCCCTCACAACATTTTTTTCTGTATCTTTCTTATGAATGTTTGAATCTTACGTATAACCATAAGTCTTTGGGACGCTGCAAATTTACATATTACAGCAACCAGGTTGGTGTGATCAAGTTTTGGCAGAAATTCTAATTTATGTATGAATACTTATCAAAATAAAGATATAATTAAAAGTCTCTATAAAGCTTAAAAATAAATTGTGCCTTTATTGATCATCTGTCTGCTGCTGGAAATAAATATTTACTGAAGAATCAAAAGGAAAAATTATTGAAAAATCTTTGTTGCTGGAAAAGACTCAAAAACATATATAAAGAACAATTGCAAGGATTTTCATAACAAATAGGCAATATTTCGGCAAATAACATAAAAATTATGGAGCCTTTTTCGAACATCTGCCAAAAAGTAATATCAGCCAATTTGCATGAAGGATTAGAATTTGTGATAGCAGTATTTATGACCTCAGAATCTGTTCTGAGAAATTGATCATTCCATGTTAGTTCAACAAAATGAAAAATTTGCAGTTACTGCCCTTTACAGGGGCGCCGACTTGCAAAAATTATTGGGGGGGGCCGGACATCACCGGGGGTTTAGGGTGTTATGTAATCCCTCCGAGGTCCCCCACCCCAAATAAAGGTCAGATTTTTGTACCTTGAAAATGCCATATTTTCTGATGTGTATAATTTTAACAAATAAACAGTATGTGACACGGCGTTTTCGAAGTAAAAGATTCTAAAAATTGGTTTACAAATTTTCTGGTTCAACTGTTAAATCCTATCACTTGTCTTAGTAAGAGATTTTTTTGTTCTATTTTATGGGGAGCCGTGCAGTGCCGTAGTTAAGCATTGATATTATAACGTAGGAAGGACACTTGACTTGAATGGAAAGGCACTCCCAGAGACGCAGACTTTTAAAAAAATGGGAGAGGGGGGGAACCGGGGAGAAATTTCTAAATTTGAGATGAAAAGTAGTGAGTTTTAAAGTTTTTTTAAAGCATTTTAAAGTCATATAATCAACATTAGAACCCCAAAAACTCGACAAGCCTGACACATATTTTTTGGCTTTGAAAAAAGGAATTATAAACACTAACACGCACAGTATTTTCGTAAAAAGGTAATTTAATTTATGCATGTTTTTTTTTAAGACCAGTTTTTTCATTAGTTATACCGTCTAACATATTCAAATGTAAACGCAGTCTATCAATGTCTAGGTTATTTTTGAAAACTCAATTGATTTTTCAAAATTTGTTTCACCTCTGTTTAATAAAAGCAAGCACTCTTGTTCAACTGCAATGTTCTGTGCGAGTTCAGTTGATGTAAACCGCCCAATAATGCAAGATTGCACCATTTCACAAACCTCACTGTAAAGTGCCTTTGGGATTTTGAAAGCATGCGGTGAACTGGCTTCGTTGTTTTCATACTTTGGTATATGTCGATTCCGAGGAAGCGAAGGATCATCATTTTGTGAAGATTTTTCTTTTAAACACAATTCCCAAAAGTACTCAAACTAATCACGCCTCCCATTTAATATACAAATCAAACCCTCATATATTTTTTCCAGATCAGCAACACTTAGATGAGCTCGCCGCAGCGCTGCCCACCGGCAACAGATTTGACCCGTAAGTTCGAGCACTGGGACAAATTTTAAGTGTGCTTGCAGCATTATAACACCATCATTATTCACACTACTCCTTTTCAGTTAACCTGCTTACTACCGTAATAATTATTTGTTTTAACTAATTACTGAATGTATATTACAAGGTAAACTATCTTCAAACAAGGAAAATAAAAGATAAATTTATGAGTTTAGAAAACATAATAAAACTAATACTTTTCTTGATTTATTGGGGGGGGCTCTGCCCCCTCAAAAATATTTTTGAGGGGGCTCGGGCCCCCTCAGGCCCCATGGAGTCGGCGCCACTGGCCCTTTACCTGCGGACGACAGTATTTTTGTAATTAGGTGATGTTGGATGCATTTGCACAACGCTCATCGAGTCTTCATCTTTTCGTATTCCCAGGCCAGTGAGAATATAAAATCAAGATTTTGTTATTCTGCATTCCTTAACTGTCCATTTTATGACCAATTAAATTAGAACCAAGGTATCAAATAAACAGCCTTGAGAACTACAGCCACTTGAATCAAGTATTCATGCATTAGTTTCTTAAACTTACCTTTAAAATCAATTTTTATTTCTATTTCTGATTTTTAATAAAGTTCAGCTTAAACTTAAAGAAAGGTTTTCGAATTTTGTAAAAATTCAAATGAATTACATGTTGCTGTTTTCATAATTAGTGTTCTTAAAATTACATTTCATTCAAATTGTCCATATTTAAAAGTTTTAAAATACTGTAACTAGTTCAGCCACTTCTAGAAATTCTTTACATGACGGCACAGTTCTTGAGAAAAACACAGGAGATTTATTTACAACTATGTACAAGAAATATCATTAGCAACTGCTAAATTAACCGTAGCAATTAGGCAAATATAAACTAACACCGTCAACTCAATGATGGCACACGTGTATATATCCAAATACCCAAAAACACAGTGCAAAGGCTAATACGCACAGATCTAAATACATGCTCTCAGCGCAACGGCTCAGTGGAGAGACCTTAAGCTTGCCACATGGCTATTTATAGACCTCGAAAGAGAGTTCTCAAATATTTCAGAAAATCCTACACCATTCTACCATTTTCTCATATTTTCTTTTTATTCCATTCACAAATCTTATCATTCAGAAATGGGGGGATCGTATACTTTAGCCGAATGTTAGGGGGTTGTATGTACATTACAAGAAGCTATTTACAGGTTACGTTACTAAGATAATTTTAGATGAAAAATAATGGAATAAGCTCCTAATTTAGCCAGATTACAACAAATTAATCTCAAAAATAATTACTATTTACAGGATATGTAACTATTTTTTAGCAGAGTGCTGCTTAATTATCCTACTGCTTGAATTATTTTGTTAATTACAGTCTATTGCTTCATTTACTATTAGGAAACTGTTTCTAGACCTATAGGAAGACCAACAGATAATTTGCAGAATGATGATGAAGAGGACGATGATGATGAGGAAGAAGAAGCCTTAGATATGAATGCTTTTATGCAAAGTGGAATGCTTGAAAATGAAGATAAGGTATTTAACATATTGTTTTAAAATCTACAGTAAATTCCGATTATCCACAGGATAGGGTGGCACGCTAACCGCTCATAAGCAAAATTGCGAATGACTTGAAAAATAAGTGAAATTAATACTGTTGCATGCAAAAGCTTAAAAAAACAATAACACTTGCATATATTTAAACTATAGCTAAAGCCGTAACAGCATATGTCAACAAATGTATGTAAAAAAGCAAGCATAGCTCATAATCTCCAACTCATTACACAGATAAGCGAGCAAATCATGCAAACAAATTTACCGAGGCAGATCAAGCTAGGTTATACCAAAAATGCATAGGGCAGGGGAATTTTTCCGAGCAAGACTGGTCCGGGCACTTGTTTTTGGGTAAGTAGTTTAGATGTAAAAGTAAGTTTTCAACTTGTCAGGTTTCGGTGACCTTGAAAGGTTTGAAGTCATTGCAAGGAAGGAGGAAGGAAGACATAGGAATATCTAAAGATATCAAGTTAAGATGTGTGTGTTCAGCTGCATCCAGTTTATAATCACCAAAAAAAAAAATTTGATTTTTTTTTTAGCCATGGATAATCCGCAGCACAGATAATAGGGAGTTTATTGTATTCTGTTTCTGAAAGTTTGGTTTATGCTTATATAAATTGATTGCATCTTAAATCTGTTTCTGTTTCAAGCAGGGCTGCAAAAAAGCCGGCCTTTTCTAAAAAAGGCCGACCGGCTTTTGTTTAAAAAGCCGGTCTTTTTTGGCCTTTTTTGAGAAAAAAACGGCGGTCTTTTCTGGCTTTTATAAAGCATGTACTGTATTCTTCATGATAATGATCATCTCTGTACACTTTAATCAACTAGCAAATGTTAATTTAAGTAATAAAACAATACATTTGCTGAAAGTAAAATAATAAAAGAAATATATACACAAAAACTGCAAATCATTTCTGACAAAACCCTTATGCTTTTGTTGGATGATCCTCCACCTAAGCTGATGTCTTTGATACAAAAAAAATAGCTTCCTTCTAACCTTAAAACACTTTTACGCAATAATTTGACACTTTTCATGCCTTATTGATGTTTTTTAAATATTAATCGTGATGTGTATAAGTAAAACAGAACAAAATTCTGCATTCATTAAACATCATAGTTTAGATTTCTGCTGCTGTAGATTAGTACCTTAATATATCTGAAAACAAAAACTAAATGACATTATAAGTGGTTTAAACTTAAAAAAATCTTCTTTGTTTCCCCCCCTCCCCCCTTCTTCTCCAGGTCAAAATCAGACAAACCTGATTCAAGTGCTTCTTTCTTCCCATAAACAAGTACTTCCAAAACCCAAAAATATTCAACTACCAGTTCCTGCTACTTTACTGCCCGAAGCAAAACATTATTACAGTGATCAGTTGGCTCAGTTTCACAGAGGCAACTATTTATGTTATGTACCTATTAACAATTGTAGATCTAAAACATTCCGGCCGAGTTTAAACTCATCCACTAACATAGTCTGGTTGGTTTTCTTATATATTCTTATTAGAACATTATTATTTTTTTTAATGTTTTTCTTTTTTCTTCAGAAAATAAGAAAACAGTTTTGGTGATTAAAAAAAAGGTATAAGTGCATTGTTGTTTAAAGTCTGAACCGAATGACTGGTATGACAGCAGCAGTGTCATGTGAGCTTTTGAATTTCTGAAATTGATTTATAATCATTTGAATTCCATTGAACTAGACTTATTTCTTAATATAGAGTTTTTATATATTTTTTTTTCTGAATGACGTCATTTAACTACCAAATTTTTATTCTTGTTTCATGGAATTTAATTTAAAGCAGTAGTTATTGCATTAAGAATACAAAGATCATTTTGATTAAATTACAATAAAAAATACACCAAAAATTATTTTTCTAAAAAAGCCAGCTGTTTCTAATAAAAACCTGCTTTTTTTTAAGCGGTTTAAACCAAAAAAAGGCCGGCCGGCCTTTTTTGACCTGGCTAAAATCGAACAGCCCTGGTTTCAAGTTAACCTTCATTTACAATGATATTTGTATATTAAATGTTATAATTCATTTTCTTGTTCTTTTTTCAATTATTTATAATTATTTTTATTTTATGTGTAGGCTACGTTGGATATTTCCACAGCTATAAAACCCAACGAAAGTCAAGATTCGAATATGGCTTCTACTGAAACAGGAATTGTTCCCACTCGTACATATGATTTAAATATTACTTATGATAAATATTATCAAACTCCAAGGTTGTGGCTATTTGGTTATGATGAGGTATGCTTCTTTTTTGTTTGTGATTTACAGAACTAGCTCAAAAGTTCTTTCTTTGACCTGTTAAATGAAATCTTATATAAATATTATACAGGCAGGGGCGTAGCTAAGGGGGGGGGTTTTGGGGACAAACCCCCCCCCCCCCCCCCCGAAAAGTTAGTCTCAAAAAAAAAAGAGAAAAAGAAGAGAGAAGAGAAAGAAAAAAAAAGAAGAAAAGGAAAAAATTCCAAGCGATTATACATATATATATATATATATATATATATATTATATATATAATATATATATATATATATATATATATATATATATATATATATATATATATATATATAAAAGAAGTAACCCCCCCCGAAAGTCGGGTCTAGCTACGCCACTGTATACAGGATCCTTCATAATTCTCTTGGGGATTTCGATGTTTATATTTTCATATTTACTATAGTCTCATGATTAATGAACTATTTATAATCTTATAAAATATTCTTTATGATCTCAAATGAAGATATTTTTCTGCACTGTGCTGTTATGTAATATTTAATAGAAAGTTTTTTCACTGGTATTGTGTAACTAAAATTATTTTTGAGGTAAATCATGAATAAGTGTAAAAGCACATAATTATGGTTCACAAAAATGGTTCACATACTGCATAAACTTATTCCCGTTTCACTATGCAAAATATAAAAACCTTTAAATATGAATAATGCTAGATTACTTATATTTCTGAAGCTACTTTTTGCATGCCAACAACTTCAATGCCAACTGTCAGTTAATGGTTGTAGATGCATATGTGAATGAAACATGAAGGTAGATTACAAAAAAGAAAAAGAAAGAAAAAGTTCCATTTGAAACTAATATGTATTCTTATCTCATAATAGAATCGCAAGCCTCTAACGATAGAAGAAATGTATGAAGATATAAGCCAAGATCATGCGAAGAAAACTGTTACAATGGAAACTCATCCACATCTGCCTGGACCTCCACGAGCATCAGTTCATCCATGCAGGTAATTTGATTCTAAGTTCAGTGTTATTGTTTGGAATGTTATACCTGTTTTAATGAAGTATAAAAAGACCAGCAAAATCATTTTGCTGTATCAAAATTTGGTTATGCCAGTATTACAAATGTTGACATTGGTCACCCCCAACTCCAATTTCATGGGAATAAAGCCTTTGCTGAAGCAAGATTTTTGCTGTTATGGACTTTGCTGGTACAGGATTTGACTGTAGATGGTTAAATAGACAATATATTTGTATGAATGTTATTTATATAAATACCAAGGGCGTATTCAAGAGGTGAGCCTAAGGGACCCTGACCCCTTCCAAAACAAATTTTGAACCACTCAGTGTGAATAAGGATTTGATGACTTAAACTTAAATTTGGAAATTTCTCATTATATTTGGCTTGCGCCTCTCCCAAACTAAATTTCTACATGCATCCTTGATAAATATACCTCCCTTTAATTAAAGTTAACAATTTAGTGTCTTAGTTTACATTCCATGTTCAGTTTAAACTAGGGCTGGGCGATATCAGAATTTTAATACTGTGATATATCAATCTCAAAATATTGATATATTTAGGTCGTTAAATTCAACATTTTATGGGAGTGGGGGGCTGCAAAATCTATTACATAAGTATCTGCAACAGAGAAAAGCCATAGGCCATATTGGTGAATAAATATTTTAGCAATTTGTTTTAACAATATAGCTACAGCAAGGATTCTTATGTGTTTTTTGTCAGGGGGGGGGGGATCATGAGGCAGGATTATACCACAGAAACATTTGGAGAAGTTAATTTAGAAGTATTTTAGTCTTTTTATGAGTGGGTCACAATTTGTGAAGGAAAAGAGGACTTGGTAAAATTGAGGGGGTGCCATCACAGTTGGGGGAATGGGCACCCCTATTTAAATCATCTGCATATTAAGATATGCTTACAGAGAAACGCAATTGGACATCTTGAAAAGAAAATATTAAATCGGTTTTGTTCGAATAATAATAGCTAAAGCAGACAAGTCCATTGGAGGAGGGGAGGGGGGGTTTGATGCTGGGTATACAATTGAAACTATCAAAGAAGTTATTTTAAGAGGAGTGTAATCTCTTCAATAAAGGGTCGAGTTTTGGGGGGAAAGCGCAATTCATTTGAGAGGGGAGGGAGATTTATGCAAATAATAATAGCAATAACATTAAGAATAATAACAGCCCTTGCAGGAGAGAGGGAGGTCATGATGCAGACAATGCCATTTAATTTTTTATAGAAGGATTTTAATCCATTAAAAATATGGTGGCGTTTTTTCTTTTGTTTGGGGCGGGTGATAAAATTGAGGGGAGCCACCGCACTTGGGGAGGGAAATTGGCACTCCAGCTACATCACATACATTATAAGATCTGCAATACAGAAAAGTCATCGACCCATCTTGATAAGCAAATGTTCCAGCAATTTAGGCGAATAATAATGCCTAGAGCAGAGGGTACCCATTCGGCGGGGGGGGGGGGGGTCTTAAAGTTGACTATGCCACTGAAATTATCTGGGAACCTATTTTGAAAGTATTTTAGTCTCTTAAGTAATGACTCTTGTTTTTGCTTTTTTCTTGTGTGTGTGGGGGGGGGGTGGGGGCTTGGTAAAATTAAAAATGAGGGAGCCATCACACTTATTGGGGATTGGCAGCCCTAGCATTATGATCTATATATTAAGATCTACAATAGAGAAAAAACCTACAAAAATCTTGAAATATAAATATTCCAGCAATTTATTCTAATGATAAATCTGGGGTGCCCATTTGAAGAGGGGGGGGGCATGAGGGCTGGATATACCACTGAAAATATCAAAGGAGTTATTTTTAAATTAATTTAGACTCTTCTCGAGGGGAACCCGGTTTTGGGGGGAGGGGATGACACTTAGTTGAATTGAGGGGTGTCATTGCAGTTAGAGGGGGGGGGGGGGTGATTCTCTAACTATATTACAGTAAAACCCCTCCTAACGGACACCCCTCAAGTGCGGACACCCCTCTTATACGAACATTTTTTAATTCCCCGATTCCAATGCGAATAACATTATTAAACCCCTGTCCAGCGGACACCCCTCCATTGTGGACAAAAAAATTTGTCCCGCTAGTGTCCGCATTAGAGGGGTTTTACTGTATTTGTATCTTGAGATCTGCAATAAGGGAAAGCCATCAGACATTTTGAAAGCTAAATATTAAAGTAGTTTATCCCAATGATAATTGCATGGGAAAAGGGCATGAGGCCATTGTGTAACTGAAAGAATCAAATGTTATTTCAAAAAGACTTAGCCTCTGTTTTTTGAAGATCCTTTTCTTTGGAGGGGGAGAGGCTTGGTAAAATTGAGGGGTTGACAATGCACTTGGGGAGAATTGGCACTCCTAGCTGCATGATCTGAAGTATAGAAAAGTCATCGTAAATCTTGATCCGTAAATATGTCAGTCTGTAATTTATTCCAATAATAATAGCTAAAATAGAAGTGCCCATCATTAGGGGGGGGGGGCATGAGACAGACTTTATCACTGAAATAATTAAAGGTTTTTGAACGAATTTTAGTCTCTTTAATGAGAGGTCATGTTTATTTTCGGGGGGGGGGGGTCATCTTAATTGAAGAGGTCATATTTGGAGGGGGGAAGGCTCTTGGACATATATTTATACATATCAAGATATGCAATTGGTAAAAGCCCTCAGTAAGTGATATTTCTGTAATTTTTTCAATAATATTCGCTGCAACTACCCTCCCCCCGCTCATGTGGTGAGGGGAGTCGCAAGCACAGACCAAATTGTTAAAATTTTACAAATGGTGCTTGAAAATGTTCAAGTCTTTGAAACAGACCTCATTATTGGATAATAACATTTTTAGGAGGGGAGGAAAATTCCATGTAAACTTTCGAGGGGGAGTAGCACCCATATTTAAATCATCAGCACATTAAAATTTTCTTCCTTTACATAATTTGCAAAAACCATACAAGTTCAGAAATGCAAGTTTATTCTCCATTTTTTAAGACAATCGATGTTTGGCAGAGAACCGGAAATCCTAATATATGCTACCCCAATTCTACAACCTATGTTTGATAAGTCATATCAAATGAACTATCGGATCTTGAATGAAAAAGATGTAACCCCGCTAGTTCTGATACCACTTCAAGGCCAACTCAATACTGATATTGGTATCTGCTTGAAATCGAAACGTGTGAAAAACAACCGATCTAAAGACTTTACTTCTGAAATACGGAAACTTACGTACATTTTCGAAGTATGTAATCTAGTAAAAACTGCTTAAGCTTCTGGAATGATATTCATCCAATGGAACAAGTGTCTCTTGTTGGTTTCTATCTGAATGAAGCAAGTGAATTCTCTTACGGCAACCCTGGCTTTAGACATGGTGAGGTGCTGCATTGACACGTTCTTAGTGCCGAAACTGGCGAGATACAATTTTTTGGTTCTGCAAAGCACGAAAATACTGGAAAAGTCTGCTGGTAATCATAATAAGTGAAAAAGGCATAAAAAACCGTAAAACTTATGGGAAATCTGGAAGAGTTGGCAGGTATGATCCACTCATTAGATTGATCCACTCACAAAGAATTATGAATAAATATGCATTTTTAAGTCATTATTTCAATTAGTTCTTAGTTAAGTCCGGTCAGGCGATATATCAAACAGATTTTAAATCTGAATATTGTTACTACGGTAATAAATATATATCGATACATTACGGTATATCGCCCAGCCCTTGTTTAAACTAATTTTTACCATGTTTGAACAGGTATTTATGAACATTTAAACAGTTTTCTATAATTCAATCTAGTATTGTGGAATAAAACTGATAGTTTCTGAATTTGTGAAGATAATAAATACTATCGTCAGAACTGTGTCAAAAAAAAAAAAAACTTTTCTGCAAACAAATATTTAAATATATCAATGATTTTCAACATTTATTTACTCATTTTTAAATTATAATGACCTTATGTTACATTTCCATGATAATTTGAATGACATTTCTTTAATCATATTGTTTTGTTTAATTATGAATTATTGTATTAACTCCCTCTTTTTCCTCTGTGAGATCCTTAAAAGTCCTTCATTTTTGTTTAATGAAAAGGGCAGGAATTCTGTATAAGCATGATGTTTTTAAGTGAGTTGTCTTGATTTGATTTGTGTAACTTAATTCCAATGCAGCATATGCATGCTACTTGCTTTTTCTCACTATCAGTTAAACAGAAATTCGAAGCGGCTACATCAGTGAAATATAATACTTAGTTTTATGTCTTCTTTTTTCTCCCTAATAGGCATGCAGAAGTGATGAAAAAAATTATTCAAACAGTGACTGAAGGAGGAGGAGATCTTGGTGTTCACATGTATTTAATAATATTTTTAAAATTTATGCAAGCTGTGATCCCAACAATTGAATATGATTACACTCAAAACTTTTCTTTTGAATAATGAAAACAGCAAACGCAAATCCCATGTAAATACAGAAAAAAAAATATTATGCTTAATGTTGAGACTTCACCTGTTAAAAATACTGTTAGAGACAAGAAAGAACCAAAATATTATAGTTATAAAATACTGTTTGCAAAATCTTTATATTTTGTTTAAAAATAAATTTAATATTAATAATAATGTGCTTAAAACATAATTATACTTACTTGTATTTAACATGCACTGCACACACTTAAACATGCATATATAAGTATACATGTACAGTACATCTTGTGTTGCAGTGCTTGAATATTTGTATGGAACCTCAATTTATCAGGTTTTGAGAAACTGGTAAAAATAATTTAATAAAAGATTTTTATCATTAGGAAAGAGCAGTAATATTAAATTTATTTTTAATACGAAAATCTACTTCAGCATTTAAACTAAAAATGAAACTTTAAAACAAAATTAAATATTTACTATTTTTCAAATCAGTGCCAGGACAAAAAAATTTCTGTGATATAAGGATTCAGTCTAAACAAAAATGAACTGAAACATAAAAATATTCTTTAAATGAAGGAAATGTTCAATCACATTGACAAACTTGTAACAATGGTTATGAACTTGAACCCAAAGAGGGGGAGTGATGCAATAATTAACTCATTCTATCAAGTAAAGGTTTTTATTACTCATGTTTTGTTTTCAACTTTAGTATTACAGTTTCCCATTACATCTTAATTTTATCAATACTATTTTAATATGTGCCGTTAATTCTTTAAACAAGATTTATAACAGTACTGCTTTTTAAATGCTTGCCATTTATTTAAATTGCTTCCCCCCCTCCCCTATTAGTAATTTATTTTGAAGCGTTTTTATTTGATAAATTACAAGTTTTTAATTCATATTATGTTATAATGTAAAGAAAGATTTATGAAATATGTCAACAAGCTTTAATGAAATCTTTAAACTAATTGATAAGTTATGAAACTCATTTTTTATTTTGTTTATGTGTGTGTGTATGAATGGATTTAATAAAATTTTCATGTGTTCTCCCAGCATTTTCGTCACTGATGTGTTTGTACAAAACTCAATCCTAATCGAAGTTATTTGTCGTTAAGTGTTGTATGCTTGAATTACTGTAAATGCATCCTCCATTTTATGCTTGTACTATACAGTAAACTTCCAAATTTCTTTCATTTATTGTACTTCAGAATATATAAAAATCAGTAAATTATTTATATTTTTCTACTGTGATCTCTGTGTTTACTTTTTTCCCCCTGTTTCCTATTATAATGTTGCTTTTGAGAGGAAAGATAAAGAGTAGAACAAAAAGAGGAATCAAAATGCCATCTACCGTGATTGTCGAAGGTTTATCTCATGCCTTGTTTGTGTGGAAAGTCTATGCATATCATCACAAAAATGCTGAACATTTTTGCTTTGCAATTTTTAATTACTTCTGCTATTATTGCTAAGGAGTGAGAAAAAACCTTTTGTGAAAGTACTTTATTTTTGTTCAAAACACTTGAACCCTGAAAAGTAAGTACAGTCAACTCTCAATAACTCTAAGTGCCAAGGGACCGGCTAAAACATTCGAGTTATGGGAAGTTTCCACTAGAGTTTGGGACCATGGGACTTGAGGAAAACTTTGAGATAAAGGAGTATTTGAGTTATCGAGATTTAACTGTAAATAAACTAATAAAAGAAAGAAGAAATGCATCAAAACATAATTTTGGATCTTAGTTCTAAAAATATATATATGTTACAGTAAAAGAGACTAAAATTGGACAACGTTGACTTTCTCCTGTGATTCACAGGAAATATTCGGTCCTCCACCAATATTTTTATTTAGTACCCTTTACCAGATTTCTGACTTTCACAGTAACATATATGCTGCAGACAGTATGTAAAATGCTTCATTTAGAAAAAAAGAGTATCCTGAAAGTTCCAAGTTTTGATTGTATGATTTATATGATGAAACAAGGATCTTTCTGAAGTGAAATTTTAGGAAAATTAATCTCCAGTAGTATGCATATCTTCTGAAACATTGTTATTGGTTTTGTTCTTCTTGTGAGACTCTCTTCAAATGGTGGCACACTTTATCATATTTGCCCCCCCCCCCTCATCATTAAGTGTCACACTTGACTTTACCCCCTTCCCTTTTTACATGTATTACTATAATAAACATTGTTATGGAAAAATGAGTGATGTCACACTTCTTATTACCCTTTCTCTTCCTTCTCTTTGCAAACTCCAAATTTTCTGCTCCCCCCCCCCCCCCAACCGTGACATCATTTGTGTATGATCACTTATGAAAATGAAATGAAAAAAGTGCCCTTCAATTTTTAAGAACTAATGGAAAGCATAACCCTGAGATGCCACATGTTTCCCTAATTAACATACCAAATTACTAATTAAAAAAAATTAAGATGCTATTTAGTCAACTTTGAACCTGTAGATTGCATTTTTAGTGCCAATAAGAAAATAAAAATAGAGATATTTTTTCATCATTTGCTGCGTGGACATTTTAATTTGGTGATCTTAAGAATGCCTTCTTCTTTACAGAGAGGAATAAAAATTTACAACTTGAAGCTAAGGTATATTTATATGGGTTGACACTATTGAGTTTTTAAGCGCAGAGCGTTATTAGGCTATACTGCAAACGATTGTTAAAAAGTAGAAAAATGTGCCAGAAAAGGGAGTATAATAAAGGAGCAAAGGACATAAATCTTCTAGAATTTTGAAAAAATTACCGAAATAAACACATGAAAGAAGTTTTGAAAACTAGCCAAAACATCATCGATGTTTTGGATATTAGAGTGAAAAATATTTTCTTTGTTCAGTTAACTACCAATGTAGTCAAATGGTTTTTCAACTGTACCATAAGTCAACTTAAACTATAATATGATTTTTTTTTTGATGCGCTGAAACTTTTCAATGGTAAAATCTGGGAGAGGGGGGAGGGATCATTGCATGTGTTTTGATACACTTAAAATGGAATGAAACTTTAGTTCTCCAAAAAATATTACCAAAAATTAGGTTTTTTTTTTTTTTTTGAAACAAGATGCTTACAGCTTCATCTATACATCAGCAAAACATTCTAAGAAAATTTAAAATGATGCTACTCGCAAAATGCATTTGTATCAAGAACGTATGTGCAGACTGACTTCCTATTTTATTTGTGTTATGTTTTGGGTAATATTTTTAAACCAACCTAGTCTTTTTTTTTTTTTTTTTAAAGCAAATATTAAGTCTAGTTCATAAATATTTATTTACAAATTTGTATTGGAAGACACCAATATATTTACACGACATAAATCTTACACAGGCATGGCAAGTGCTAACTTGATTGCAAAGCATATAAAACAAAACTCAGTTAATGCTTTTAAAATGAAATTTAAATTTGACTTAAACTCTTATACAATGTATATTAAAGTTCAAACAGTGAATTCTCTTAAGAAGATTAAACATGGTCTTATATGCATAAGTCTACTTTGAGAGATAGTTATTATTTTATTTATTTTGCCTGTACCATCATGCATGTAAATTGATTAAAAAAAATTAAAAATCGTTCATTAAAAATTTGATAAAAGTCACATGTTCCATATTAACAGTAAACACTGGTTATTTTTTAAATATTAGCTCTTTGCTGCATATCGACACTGATATAAAAGTACTTTCAATCTATTGATTGAACTAGCTGTGTTTCCCATTCCTTCATTAAGTTCTTTCATTAAGTTATCAGAAATAGTTCTAATATTTAAGAAATATTGAAAACTTATATCATCTGTTTCTGAGGAATTAAAATCTGAGTATCTATTGATGCATATTAAAAATGATAAAAAATCATGATGAGTATAATTATAAGGAAGCATATGATATTCCCGGCTTCTAGTCATTATTTTATGCGCTATAACTAAGGCATAAGCCATCTGTGCAGATTTAATAATGAAATTTTTCGCGGGAAGATCAGTCTTCTGCTTTGCAATATTTAATAAGAGTTCCTCTGTGAGAAATTCTTTTTGGAATGTCATTTCAGATAACATTATTCCATACTTAAGTATTTCAAATACATTGTTTGTTATTAAATCATAACTGTCCCTTTCATCACACTTGCCGAAACATCCACGCTTCACTACTGCCTCTATAACTCCGTAAAATGTCTTGAGGACCAAGTTTGAAGAAGCAGATGGTGGAATGATTACTTTTTTGCAGTGGTGTTTGCAAAATTGATCAATTAACTCATTCATTTTGTTCTTTGTTGTTTCAACTAAGGGCGCAAGAAAATCACGATACGTCACTTTATCATCCATTGTATGCAGTATAAAATAAAAGTCTTCCAAATTTTCGGTCAAAACTAGCTCTACCTGTTTCTTAATGCTGGGCTCTTCAAAATGCATTTCTAATGTTTCCATAACAATAAAAATCAATTTTAGAATGTGGTAGCCGCACTCTTTTACAAATATCGTTCTTTTGTAGTCTTCATTTAAATTATGAAGGAAAACTTGCCCTTGACTCCAACTGATAGGCCAACCGGCAGCTGGTTTTGGTTTCTGGATACACAGATACGATTCTAAAGCAGTTACTTCTGCTGAACTCTGAGCAACTTTTAGTCTTCTTAACAAGTTGTCTATATTTTCTATTAATTCTACTCGATTTATTTGTGAAGCATTTGTTTCTGGTTGCAGAGTTTGATGGTGGGCAATTTCAGCCATGTTTTCAGTAAAGTTGTTCAAATTTTGATTTAGCACTTTCCACCATGACATCAAATGCAGCCACCTTGAATCCGACAAAATTCTATGTTCCCCTTTGTTTAAAAGATGAACTTTTTCATATGCCATAAAAGGTTTTTGTTTGCATGCATAAATATCCTTAAAAAGACTAGTCCTAAATTCATCCTTATTTGGCAATTCATTGTTAAAACATTTACAAAATGTTCCAAATTGTTTATATAACTGTAATATGCATTCTAAATCGTAGTCAAGCATTTTATTTTCAATCTCAAGGGTCTTCCTTTTTAAATTTGTTTGTGGAAGATATTGATTAAAAAAGGATTCGAGCTTTGAGTTCTGAATTTTTGAATCACTGCAATCAAATAGAGAGATTTCTTGTTGAGAAAGTACATTAGCGACCACAATCTCTTCTTTTGTTTTATAAATTCTCTGGTCACACCATGCAGAAACTGTCCATATACCGTATTTTCTTTCTCCACTTTTAAAATCAGGCACTGCTTTAACAATTTCATTTAATTTCTCTACTGATGTGTCGTCTTCTGTTTTCTTTTTCTTCAATCTCTGAAAAGAAACATAAAATAATGTTCACCAATCCTTAAAAGTTCAAATAAAATAATAACTTAGTGTATTTTCTATTTCTTTTTTAATGTATTTACTTTGTCTCGGCGAAAAATAATGTTCTAAAGCGCAAATAAATAAATAAAAGCCAGTTCTAAAAAAGTTGTTACATGTTTTTAAGAACTGCAACTAACTTCTATTTCGGAGCTCTGCAACAATAGAGCTGCCACAAGAAAAGCAAAAGGTATTAAGAGCTTAAATTTTATTAGAATTATATCTGTTTTGAATTTTCATTTGGAATACACCAAAAAATTGAATTGAAAAATAATAATTACCTCAAATCATGGAAATTTCGTTTCGTTCTGAATAGTTTTACTTAAGGAACAGCCGTGGATCCTGGAGGACTTCATTTGTGAAGCCCAAACACACACACAATGTAATACATGGTCAGGCGAGGATGTATCGGCATTACACCAGTGGCAATCAGGGAAGATCTTGTGACCCTGCCAAAAAGTTAGGGCTTTGGTATGACCACTGATGGATCGCAAATAGGCAGTTTTGAAAGATCTTGGTGAGAGAAGGTCGCAAAATATGGAAGGGTGGTTGGGACTCTCCATTCTTTGGGGGGACAATCCCTAAGTTGAGCATTTGATCTAGCACTTAAAAATAATTGGAGACCACATTTTATTAAATTTGCTTCTATGTCTTTGCGTTCTTAAATTCCTCCAAAGATTTCCATTAAACTAAAATATTTACCAATCCCCATTTTGGTTTTAAGAAAATTAGATTCCTTAGTTTTCGTTCGGATACTTGAGAGATTTCCCACCAGTGCTTGCTGAATAGTCATGATATAGATCCCCCACCCCCACACACAAATAGCTTAGGGGCTCTTTAGTCATAAATAGGACCCCAAATAGCTAAAACCGATTGAGCCAATGGCTAGAATTGTTAGGTTTGACTATAGGGGAACCCCAGAAAAGTATTTGGCCTCACCCCCCCCCCCCCTCCCACACGCAGAAAACGTATCGGAATCGGACCCTGTTTTCGAACAAAGAAAGTACAGGAGCAAATTGTATTGCATAAATTTTTCTGATAAATAAAAATAATGAAATAAAGCAAAATGCATTTAAAAAGAAACTGGCATTTTTAATCAGTTTTTTAGTCATTTTCGGGGCCCCTGAAAATTTGGAGGTTAAGGTCAAGCGCTTCCCGAGCCTCTCGGGTAATCAGGTTGGGAGGAGTTCTCCCTAGATGGTTTAACACTATCTTTGCAAGGGAAGAAATCTCACAGAATGGGAGATCGCCATCTTCATTCGCAGACATGGCCAGAAAATCGGCTCTCTCATTACCATCTACTCCTACGAGAGATGGAATTCATTAACATCTTTCCCTGAAGTATTCAACAACTTATGTACAAGCTTAAGCGGCTAAAAGAGAAAATGGTAATGAAAAGAAAACTTAGAAAATGATTACATTATGAAGGGAAATGCGCTTTTCTAAACCCCAGATGATGTGAGCACAATATTCTACCTTCTTCACCTTGCACCTCACAGTTTGTGTGCAGTGCAAATAGTTTTAAAAACCGATGGCAACATCTTTTGCTTTCAGCTTTATTACTTCTGATAACCAGAGAGGCCCAACCCTAGAAGAGGAGAAGACAACTGGGGTATGCCGAGCTTGATGGGGCTCGTAAAATTTAAATCTCCTCAGCTGTGGTATAGTGAAAGGCAGTGGCGGATCCAAGCCCCCCCCCCCCCCTCCCCTCCTTTTGAGGCGTGTGTTTGAGTGGTTGTCTTTTCTGACAATTTATCGTGTTTGGTGATTGTTCACTATGAGCAATTATTAGCGGCACACACATGGGAATTATTTATTAAATAAAATATTATTTTCGGCAAATTTGGCGAAATCCGAAACTTTGCTGTGGTAACCCTAGCAGTGCAACAGTGATGAAAAATCCGATCCAAAATGGCTAAACTTAAGCTGATGCGTCGGCCTATCTATATAGCGGCTCCAAGTAGGGATAAACCTAGAGCCGCTATATATACAGGCCGACGCATCAGCTAAAGTTTAGCCATTTTGGATCGGATTTCTCATTGTAGCGGAGCTAGGGTTACCACAGCAAAATTTCGGGTTTTGCCAAATTGGCCAAAAATAATATTTTATTTAATAAACAGTAAACGTGTGTGCCGCTATACTGATGGTTCGCAGTGAAAAATTACCAAACGCGATAACTTGCCAGAAAATAGAACCACTCAAACACGCGCTCCGATCCAAAATGGCTCCTCGTTGACGCAAAAACGATTGATAAGATCATTCACAGCCATATAACTCAACTACAACTATAAATTTAACCAGGCCTAGTTTCTTCACTACGATATACATTATGCATTGATAACAGCAGATTTGAGTAACGATATAAATGTTTTGTTCCTAACTTTGGATGGTTTTCTGAAAAAAATATGAACGAAGCATGGTTACACTGGATTTTACTTTTTGTTTTTGCGCCAACTTCAAAAATTATGTTTAAAAGTATTATCGATGGTGTTTAAAGAATAAAATTATTTTTCACTATATTTTAGAGTGCTATATTTTAGAGCAATTTTGAAGTCGGTTCTTTTTTTTTTTTTCAAAATTTTTTTATTGAATAGTAAATAATGAAGTTAAAATACCCAACTCAAAAAAATTTGCGAATGGGGGTCCCCGAACCTTCCACACCTTCCCTAACGTCATCACACATAGCATAAAACTTATCTATACTAATAATATAAAGCAGTAGAGATTGTTTGTTTGTACGCGCTAATCTCAGGAACTTCTGGTTCGAATTGAAAAATTCTCTTTGTGTTGAATAATCCAGGAAAGCTATAGGCTATATAACATCACGCTATGACTAATAGGAGTGGAGCTGTAATATAAAAAGGTTATGAAAACGGGAAAATTTATATTATAATATGAAATGCTTGGAACGTAGAGTATGTGTAGCCGCGGTGGCTCGAGCTGAAAGGGTAGGCTTCGCGATCCAATATGCGTAAGTTCGAGTCAGCCATGAAGCAAATCTCGAGGGAACTTTTCAGAGAAAATCCTAAACGACGCTAAAACTGATTTGAAAATATATATATATAGGGTAAATCTTACTACTATTATATATGCGGAAGTTTGTCTGTATGGATATATGGATGTACTAGCAAAAATACCCGGCGTTGCCTGGGTCAGTAATAATTATTAGAAAAAATCGTTACTTGCTTTTGTTTTCTGTTTTAAGTGAAAGAATTTAAAACACATCTTTTTGACGTGATTAAAAATCGAGTTTCTTCCTTACCCATAAAACTAAAATAGCAATAAGTATAAAGAACAAAGTAGTATTGATTTAGAAACGAAAGCACTATATTTAAGCATATACACAAATTTAAAAAACATGAAATTAATCTTCTCATGTTTAAAAAGATTAATCTGTTGATACTTTTTTTCTTAACATGGAGTCTAAAACCTTCTCTGTATGGCTAATGAAGTACGAAGTGATTAAAAAAAAGTAGCTGCGCTCGTATTCCCCTTATACTTGCTTTAGTTATTTCGGGAAATTTTAATCATTGTGGCTCTTGGTGCGATTTTACCGAATTTGCGAAAGTCGTTTCGGGATACCTTCGATGATGCTCCCCCATTCTTTCCTTACTTTGTAAAACGATATATTAATTTTCGTTACAGAGATATCGTCGCCAGATGCTGAGATATTTTTGGTCACCATAAAATGGCGTTAAACAGTTTCATCCGAAATGTTACCGAAATAAGTAATAAAATTTGGGGATTGTTTGAAATTGTGCAAAAAGGAAAATTAATAGAAGTTTTTGTGCTGTTTATGGATTTGCCTAATTTAGTTGCTGGATTATTTAATACAGTAAAAAAAGTCTTTTGAAAATTTTTTGATTGGCGATATTTTGTTTACATGGTGAAAGCTGAGAAACATTATGACGTAGTCTTCGGCTTCAAAAACAGCAACGTTGAAAAAACTGCCAAATGCATCAGCTACGGAAATCTTTCTGCAAATATTTTGGCGATCTGCTGGTTGTTTGGATAATGAGTAAGTGTTCAATCAGCATAAATAATAATAAAAACCATTAATTTCATTAAAGTTCCGTTTAAATGGAAAATCATCAGCCAAATCATGTATTATTTGCCAATCTCGTGCAAAAATCTTACTTCAAGATTTGACTTGAGAAAAGCCTTGAACAATCACGAAAAGCAAAGAAAGTCAGCAATACAACAATTGTCGCTATCGACAGGGAGTTGAGATGATACACTAAATACTGTATTGAGTTGAGGAAAGCCTTCGAACATGGATCTAAAAAGCTCATAACTCGTTTTTTATTCTACTTAGAAATTTCGAACAGGTGCCATCTTCAGCAGAAAAATCAGAGCTTTCGATGGACATATAATGTAAATATGTGCAAGTATTTTTTCATCCCAATATTAGAGAATTTATACAAAAATTGTGTTTTATTGCCCCCCTAAGGGGGTTTTGCCCCCCATAACGGGACGAAAACTACCCTATGTGTTATTCTGATGGATAAGCTATATTATTGTAAAGTTTCATCAAAATCCGTTCAGTAGTTTTTGCGTGAAAGAGTAACAAACATCCATACATCCATCCATACATCCATACATCCATCCATACAGACAAACTTTCGCATATATAATATTAGTAAGATATGTTTGTTACTCTTTCGCGCAAAAACTACTGTATGGATTTTAATGAAACTTTACAGTAATATAGTTTATGCATCAGAATAACACATAGGGTAGTTTTCACTCCGTTATGGGGGGCAAATACCCCCTGGGGGCGATAAAACCCAGTTTTCGTATGAAAAATATGTTTTAGGATGAAAAAATACTTGCACATATTAACATTATATGTCTATCGAAAGCTCTGATTTTTCTGCTGAAGCTGGCACTTGTCCTATATTTCTAAGTAGAATAAAAAACGAGTTATGAGCTTTTTAGTTCCATGTTCGAAGGCTTTCCTCCACACAATATAGTATTTAGGGTATCATCTCAACTCCCTGTCGATAGAGATAATTGTTTCATTGTTGACTATTTTTGCTTTTCGTCTGACTGTTCAAGGCTTTTCTCAAATTAAATTTTAAAGTAAGATTTTTTGCACAAGATAGGCAAATAATACATGGATTTGGCTGATATTTTCCAGTTTTACGCAACTTTGAGGCAATTAATGGGTTATTGTGTTTTTTAATTTATCTGTGTTGACTGTGTGCTTGATCGAACAGCAAGAATCTCGCCAAACTTTTTTTTGCGGAATCATTTCAATAGCTAAGGCATGTGGCAATTTTTTCAATTGTCGCTGTTTTTGAGGCTAAAAACTACGCGAATACTGTTTTTCGGTTTTCCCCATGAAACCAAAATATCGCCATTTCTTTAATATTTCTTTCTTTATATCATTTGTTAACATGTAAAATGATTCGCCAACTAAATTCATCAAATCCATAAACAGCACAAGTTTGCGCACAGTTTCAAACACAATTGCCAGACTTTACTACTTATTTCGGAAACATTTCGGATAGCATCATTTCATGGTCACTAGAATTCTCAGTATTTGGTGACACTATCTCTTTGATAAAATTAATAACACACAGTTTTACAAAGTAGGGAGGGGGAGACTTATCCAAGGTATTCCAAAACGATTACCGCAAATTTCGTAACATTTTAAATCGCAGTAAGGGATTACGGGCAGCTACACTTTTTAAAAATTTGTACTTCAGTAGCAATAGAGACAAGGTTTTAGACTGTGTTAAAAAAGAAAAAAAAAAGGATAAATCTTTTTAAACAAGTGAAGTTTTGAATTTATATTTTGGAAATTCCTCAAATTTGTACATTCTTAAATGTCGTTTTTTCGTTTCTAAAAGAGTGCTATTTTGTCCTTCGTATTTATTGCCATTTTATTTTTATGGGTAAGGAAAAAGCTCAATTTTTAATCACGTCAAAGCGGTGTGTTTTGAGTTATTTCAGTTACAGAAGAAAGCGAATAAAAGTAACTATATTGTTTCTCACAATTATTACACACCCAGGCAACGCCGGATATTTTTGCTATCTACAACAATCTGGTAACTAAATAAAGAAAGTTATAAAATAGAGTCTACCCCCAGTTACCGTCGAAAAAATATTTATTTTTTACCAGGAAAGGCCAAATACATGCAAAACATTTTCTTTGTAGCATCTTCTGTTCGGAATTAAAATTCATATCTTATGAATGTAGATTAAGCAAACATTTTACGCAGTTTTATAAACTTGGCAAGTCTCTGGCGAATGTTTAGCACTGTGGTCCTTTTTCCGATAAATAATGGATTTGGATTATTTTACATTTTTACGCTGCTTTTAATTGCAAAAATAGATAATGAATTAGAATGCATACGTTGAAGAAAATGAATTTAATTGCAAAAAAAAAAAAAAATGACATTTTAAAAACTTATTCGATAGGTAGAGTTACGATAACGCTGTCGGGACGAGTGTTCAAAAATCTTGGCGCTATAGCCATTACAAAATTTGCATTAAAATGTAAAAACTTCGCCAAACTAATTTTGGGAAAAATACCATTAAATACTATGTATAGGGTATTGCAGTTAAAATTAATCCACCAAATTAGTGAAACAAAACGCTCAAATAACATTAAACTGCTATTAAAATGTAAATTTATCCACCAAATCCATTTTATGTCTCCAGACTCACCAGGCGACTATACATTAGCGCATTGGTGATTTTTTTAAAATTTTAATGAAACTTTTAATTTAATTTTTTCTTTTTTTTTGTGTGTGTGTTTTTAAGGATTAATGGTGCTAATTAGGATTTTGTGGAATTAATATCCCGACTATAATAGCGAAAATAGAAAGTATTGTTCTTTCTTTATTTCTTTCCTTTTTTTAAAAAATTTGTTTTTATGCAGTCGGACCTGTACTGATGAAGATTTTTGGAATAATTCATGAAGGAGATCTTCAGAGGGAGATGTTATTTGAAAACGCTGATATTATCATTCTAATAGAGACTTAAGGGAATGTGTCCTCATTTAAATGGGAACTTAAAAAAAAAAAAAAAAAAAACAGTTGTGCTTACTCTGATTTTAATGGTATTTTTACTCTGAACTTTTTTGGTATTTTAATCAGGTCTGTTTACGTTGTTAAGAAACAGTTGATTTCCTTCACGTGGGGGATTTTAAAGGTTTCATGTTCTCACTCTAAAGGGGTATTAATAGAATCTGGATTTGCAGTGACTGTTGACCGTAGTTTGGGACGATTTCTCCGTTAAGAACTATACAATAATTTAGATAGCATGTGTAGTGGGGACACCATTTCACGGGGATGGGGATTATAAGGGAACAGAGCCGGTCTTAGCAGATGCGGGGCCCGATTAGAGAGATCTGGCGGGGTCCTTTACAGAACGGTGATACAAATTCGAGAAGTGCCGACCGATTTTTCTGATTCCGGCAAGGACAAGTGTTGGGGGGGGGGGGGCGTTAGAGGTCAGATAAACCACCCACGGTCCCCGGAAGAGTCTTCAAAGCTGACGTCTGAAATCGCATGAAAGATGAATGTGTAAAATGAAGGGAAAGAAGTAAGGCGGAGGTTCCCCGTCTACCGAAGTATTTTTAAAATTTAAGATAAGTTTAGATTAATTTTGGTAATGATAGGGAATTGAGGGCTCCTCTCAGAATTTTTTTCTGAAATTTTAGTCCCAAGGTGATGTTGGTGAAAATGGAGATGAAAGAATTTGGTGATCTCCTATCGAGGGCTTTAAGGCGCAATTTTAGACTATCATTGGTGACGTTAGGGGATTCAGTGACTGTTCGAAAATTTTTCGATATTGAAGTGTTAAAAACTCAATTTTAGGCTCTGTTTGGAAACGATGGAGGAAATGGAAGAGATTCTTCCTTTAATTTTTTTCGAAACTGAAATCAATTTTATGCTATCCATGAGAAAGAAGGGTTCGAGGGTTCTCTCGTAGTAGTATTTTCTAAAACGGAAATTTTAAGCTATTGTGCTGATTCTAAAGAAAGGGGTCAATAGTTCGGAAATAAGTTTCTGAGACCTTTACCAGAAAATATTTTGAAATTTAAATCTTAAAAACACTATTTTAGGCTGCCTTTGGAGCAGGGGCGTGCACGGGGGGGGGGGGGGGCGAGAGATGGGACACCTGTTGGCCCGGACCTGAGCTTGAAGGGGGTGCAATATTTTTTTAACCATGGGTGAAATATAGAGGTAAACAATATGGAAAGGGGGGGGGCCCGGAAAAGTCATTTTTGAACGCCCCAAAAATTCTGTGCACGCCCCTGCTTTGGAGACGTTAGAAGAGAAGTAGGGGAGGAGGGTGGTGAAATTTATGAATTTTCTTTCCTTGAAAATCCTTTAAAATTGAAACTGAATGATATAATTTTAGTCAGTTTTTTTTGTGATAAAGTTGAGGTAAGGGTGGGCACTTGAGTAGCTTCCTCTTGAATTTTTTGAAATTGAATTTTAAAAATGCATCTGCAGTCACGTTAGGAGATATGTCAGGATTTGGTGGCTGTCCCAAGAAATTTTTTGGGCTTGAAGATTTAAAAACCTATTTCCAGGCTATATGTAGAAACGTTAGAAGATTAATGGCAATTTGCTTTATAGAATTATTATGGAGATGTTTTAAGATTTTTTATCAACACAAATAAAGAAAGTAAAAAAATAATAAAAGTAAATATATAAATGAAATAAATTAAAAAGATAGCTTTGGAGATTCCTGAAATTTCGGAGTCTCGGGGGTAAGTTTCCGCATGGCCGATGTGATAGTAAGATCCTGGTATAGGGGCCCGCATTAATTGCTGATAATCATTAAAAAATCGTACTTTGGTTCCCCACTACCTAGTTCCTTTCTCTTGATCGAAAGTTATAGGGTACAGCGGGTACGGCCTTAGATATGGATTTAAAAATGTTCAACTGGCTATATGTTTTATTTTCTTCTTCGGGAAATTTATCTGTTACTACTAGTTTCAGATAGGTTTCTAGGGACAGATATTTGCTTACTTTAATAGGGATGCTAAAAGTCTCAGAGAACTCCCCTTACTCCCTTAATCATACTGAAAGTAGCTCCATACCCCCAGCTTAAATATCAGTTAAGCATATTATAATTATTATCAATTAAGTTCATTTGAACTTTTTATTTTCTTTATTTTCTTACTTATTTTTGCGAGGGAATTTTTTTTTTTTTTTAGAGCGGGGCCCCTGCTGGCGCGGGGCCCCATTGGGCTCTTTTGCTCTAATAGGCTTAAGGCCGGCTCTGTAAGGGAAATGGTTGACTTTATTTAAGAATTGTTGACCTTACCCGATTTGGAATTTTTGAGAATTACCCAAACTAACTTCTTTACAACTCTTGAACGTTTTCCTGATTTATGTTGAGTGATTTTTTTTTTTTTTTTTGGGTGTCTTCCCAGTTTCGCCGACATTTCATTTAACCATCTCCCCTCTCTTGATTTTCAGTTTTCATCATATCTTTTGATATATTAAAGGGGGAAGGCCATTTTAAATGTCGACGAAACTGTGGAGAAACCATTTTTTGGTAACTATTTGACTTCTCCCTGTTTTGACCATTAATTTGAATCGATTGAAAAAAACTACATCAACGAGAGCGAAGCCGCGGGTAAAAGCTAGTATATAAATATAGATGCGTATCATTGTCTTATTTTAATTATTAACTAATAATATAAAGCTGTAGAGTTTGTTTGAATGCACTAATCTCAGGAACTACTGGTTCGAATTGAAAAATTATTTTTGTGTCGAATTGTCCATTTATCGAGGAAGGCTATAAAGCATCACCCTATGATTAATAGGAGTGAGTTGCAATAGAAAATGTTATGAAATCGGGAAAATTTATATCTATACTAATATTATAAAGCTGAAAAGTCTGTTTGTTTGAACGCACTAATCTCAGGAATTACTGGTTCGAATTGAAAAATTCTCTTTGTGTTGAATAGTCCATTTATTGAGGAAGGCTATAGGCTTTTTTTTAAATTAGATTGATCGAGATGTTTGTACATAATTGCAAATTAAATGTTTAATTAAATTGTTCAGTACTATGAATTCTTAATATATGGTGGGGTAAGTTAACTCTTCGATAGGGCGCTGGCCGACAGTGTCGATAGCTGCGAGGAACCATGCCCATGCTACGTTTTTGTAATTAGTGGACAGATTTTTGAATGCATTTCTTTTCTTTTTTTTTTTTTCGATGTTCAGGTATATAATTTGATTTTGTAGGATTTTTCTACTGGGTTCTGTTTTCCTTATTTCTTCAACGTTTGTTTTTGTTCTTATAGTCGAAGATAGTTACTTATCTAAGTAAATAATTTGATTTGCAAGATTATTCAATAGTGATTGTTCTTTATAACGTTTTTATTATAGCATTGTTTGTGTGGCAAAACACTTTAAATTGCAGGAAAAAACCGCTTCACTCGCTAAAGGGCAGTGTTACGGTAGCGTGGTTGGTTGGTGCATTAAGCGATGAACTATGTAGTTGAAGGATTATTTTGAGCTTTAAAGCTACTGTTAATATTTTAAAGCTACTGTTAATATTAATTATCTCGGGGGTGGTCGAATGGATATTTCGGCGTGAATACATATGTGCCAAAAAAAAAAAAAAAAAAAAAAAAAAAACTAGTCGACATTCATTTGAGAGTGAGTAAAAAAAGTTTAAAAAAACAAAAGCGATGTTCTATTCCATAATTTTAATTTACTATTTCGAGATTTTTTTTTTTTTTTTAATATTTATTTTCAGTTGCAAATTGCACTGTTTGTAGGGAAAAATCAATGTGGATACTTGCCGTTATTTTGCATACATCGATGCAGCAGAAACATTTCATGAACGTTTTGTTTTTACAGCTTCAGAAATGTGTGATCAGCGACAGTTCATGCAACCGTTGGCTTGGAAAACTGATCACTTGAGGAATCGGGAAATCTTACCATGTAGTTGGGGGTGACCGGTAATGGATAAAAGTAGTACATTCTCAAATGATATCGTCAGAAACTTCCACAGCATATCTCCTCTCCATGACTCCATTGTAGAAATTTCTGAAAGAAGAAAGCACAAAACATTAATATCTTAATAATATCAGTTTAATAAGAAATTTGGAATAAAATAGGAAAAAAATATTGATTTGTTAATAAAATAGAAAACAAATATTAACTT
This sequence comes from Uloborus diversus, assembly GCF_026930045.1. Lineage (NCBI taxonomy): Eukaryota > Metazoa > Arthropoda > Arachnida > Araneae > Uloboridae > Uloborus > Uloborus diversus. The sequence goes on along the minus strand of NC_072732.1, from coordinate 66,875,432 downwards.
GTTTAAAAAAGCAAAAATATTAATCAGCTGATGAAGTTGAAAAAAATAGTAGCAATTATATTAATTTGCTTAAGAATAGAAAACATATCGTCTATTGTCTGTGAAATCAAAGCAACTTGTATAAGCAACAGACACTCAGAAGGACCAATGCGACTCAAGCTCAGAACCTTCTGATTACATTGGGCCACAAGTAGGGATTGCAATACCGGTATACTAAATACCGGTATTTTGAGAAATTTTTCAATTTCGAAATACCGGTATTGCTGAGGTAAAATGCCGGTATTTTCGGTATTAGCTGAAAATAATAAATAGTTTCCATATTAAAGAATGTTCTCAATTTAACTTATGAAATGCCTACTTAAGTTTTTAAATGTACATTTCTTTTTCCATGCTACAGATCCAAACCCAATCCCATCAAGTTTGTTGCTCGTAAAAATTTGGCTTCAAAAGCACGAACTAATAGAATAACATTAAACCAAAGTAGCGAAAGATTGCAAAATGATATTGTCATTACTAGATGGTGAGCTGAATCGCATTTTCGTGCTCTTTTGTGCACCATGCTTTTTTTTTTTTTTTACATTTCCCTGATCACTCACTTTCCCTATTGTGAAAGTTGATTTCGAGTGTAATTTTGACATTTTGAATGCATTTACTCTATGTCTTATGAACAATTTATTCGAACCATCAATCGTAGTGATACTTTATGATTTCTTTTTTAAGTATTTGTCTCAATTATGCTAAATTTTGAGAAAAACTTTTTTCTTATTAGCATAACAAATGGTAATTTGTTGTCACCAGCATTGGTTTGTTGTCTTGTCTCACTATTTGGCTTTATACTTGGCAATATAATATTTAGAGATTATATAGTGCCTTGAAAATTTGCATAGAGGTAAGCATAATCAATTGAAACACATTTTCAGATATTTACATAATTATAAATACAAAGAACTTTGAAAAGGAAGCGAAAACGAATAAGAGAAACTAACATGATCGATTTAGTCGAGTAAGGTCTGGACTGTAGGTGCATTTCCCTGTGAATTGCTATGGGCTCCTTTCCTCCATAGAAATAGCATAACATTTTGCTGCTCATAAGCTGTGGACGTCTGAAGAACGACCGTCATCTTAAATGGCTGATCGCAGCTCCGCTCTTCCGAGCAAAAAGCAGATACGACTTGTACGGTTCAAGGAACTGTCATTGCTGGGAATGTATATGTTTGCTTTGTATTTATTTACTGCCGTATTTTGGTCAAAAAAAATAGACACAAAGACTTTTTGATTTGCTCTTGTGAATTGCAAACCAAAGTGCTAATAAAAAGCAAACAAGAGCTAATAAAAGCTCCTGCTCAAAAGAAAATGATGTTAATATTGGAATATTTAGTATATTTAGTATCGTCTCTCGGTAAGAAATTAAAACTAGTTAGGAATTAAAAAAAATAATAATAATAATACACACAATACAAAAGAAACACACACATACAAAAAAAGGGTTTATCTAAAAATAACACGCAAGAGACCGAATTACTTGAAGATGAAAGACTTCTAGACAATTAGAAGAAGTACAGTGGCTCCCAAAAGTGTTCGTACACTTTGAAATTTTTTAGTAAAATCGAAATAACGCAAAACTGAATTCGAATATAAAGTCCAATATTTTTTCACATCATTCCTATGTCATTCTAAATAAAACCCTGTAGTTTTTACAAAATATTGACGGATTTTCTTTTTGAAATGGGTCAAAAAACGAAGAGACAGAGAAATAATACGCCACAAAAGTCTTCGTACACTCAAATATTTTCGAATAAATTCATGATTAAAGTTTATCATATGTCGGTTTTTTATTATTTTTGCATTGTGTTACCCTTAAAAGTCATTTGGCTTTAATTTTTTGTTTATTTATTCCTTAATATTGTGCTTATTACTTTAAAATGGCTGGTATTCGTAAAAAACTACAAACACCATTCGGAGTTTGAATTTTTTCCTCACATTAGCAGTAAATTGGTTTGAAATGTCTCTAAATTAGTTAATTTATTCCATTCTATAGTAAAGTGCTTGATAAAATGCTTTAAAGAAAATGATCGGACCGAAAACAAGATAAGAAAAGGTCAACCGGCGAAGTTGACAAAGCGTGATCGAAGATATACAGTTAAAAAATTTATGAAAAATACACATTTGATTGCTGTAAAAGTTTCTACAAAGTTAAATGAAAATTTTTACACTTAATTTTCACCTAAAATTGTTCGCGAAGTTCTCTGATTAGCTGGATTAAATGGGAACTCTTCCTGCAGAAATTTCTTGTTCGTGCGAAAAACGGAAAGCTTACGCTTTTTGTCGCAAAATTAATGATAAATATGCTCAAAACGTTTTGGAATTACGTCTTGCTTACAAATAGAAATGAATTTAACATTTTTTGTTAAATTGTTGTATAATCGTAAATAGAAGAAAAAATTAGGAACTTAATCTTAAGAACTTAGTTGGAGCAGTGAATCAGGACAGTGAAGGTGTTCTTGTGTGAGGGTGCATATCAGCACCAGGACTTGGTAGTTTGAAATTTTTTGATGAAATAATGAATCATGCTGTTCATTTAAATATTTTAAAAACGAATTTTAAACTCTTAGCCGAAAATTTGTTTATTGGAAACAACTTTGTTTTTTTATCAAAATAACGATAAGAAGCACACGGTTTTCAACGTTTGCGTCTAGTGTCTCAAAAATTGTCCTAAAGTTTAGAAAATACCCCTTCAATCTCCAGATTTGAACTTAATGTGACATATTTATACATATCTGGAGGCTAGATTACGAAAATACGACTTTGAAACGAAAATAGAGCTAGAAACAGTAAGACTCGGAGTGTGGTTGAACACTTACTCAGAAATTACGCAAAAAAAGGAAAGAAAAAAGAATGAAATCTATTCCGAAACGTTTAAAAGGTGTTGTTGATACTACATGATATTCTACTAAATAATAACTTAATAAAAAGTTAGATTATTCAATAATATATAGACATTTTTTAAAGTGTACGAAGACTTTTGTGAGATAAAATTTCCGGCACTTTTTGGTTTTTGATTTTAAAAAAATTAAGTTTTAGTATTTTTCAAAAAATGTCATGTAGTTTTGTTGAAAATGATCATAGATCTTATAATTAAATACCTATTCTGAAATATTAATTCTAACCAATGGATAGAGTCCTATTTCATTGAAAGTCGTAGGTGTACGAACAACTTTTGGGAGCCACTGTATATCACGCACTGTTAACAGTACAATTGACCTGCTTGAATTCAGAAACAGTATTTCAACTGTAGAAAAGTTGAGCACTAAAATGAGTCTCAGGCTTAGAGATAATTCAATAGATGCACTATGTTTTTTACTACTATTGGTTTTTTCTAACGACATTTGTTCCTTCATTTTATATTTGTTTACAATACGTTTTCATAAATAATAAAATTTTCGTACAAAACTATGGAATGTGGCAACAAAACGAAATTTTTTGAAGCATCTTTTGAGAAATTTCAAATAACGGTATTAATACCGGTATTCCGGTATCACGTTTAACAAATACCGAATACCGGTATTGAATTTTTGGTCCGGTAGTGCATTCCCTAGCCACAAAATCGTTGTGCCCAATTACAAGAATGCCATTTTTTGCCACGAAAGTGTTTAATACCGTCGATAAGAGTTCGTCAGTAGGTAGTTTAATTTTGATGTGTTCATAACTATTTTAAAGTTATCATAATTTCAAAGTTACTGAAAAGTCTTCGTCATTAATCGCCATAACCTTCTCGTGACACTACTAGAAACTTCAAAAGAGTTTTCACTTTCACTTCCCAAACTTGAGAAGTCCGTGTGTATGCGAAGGGGAAGGGAGAGCATCATGACATGGAACATGTCAAATTGGCGAAGATATTTCCCATTGTTGAAATAGCTGTTGCTATTTTTGCTCCTCATGCTTTAATGTTACATTTCAATGAAACTTTTCATGTTATATAATGATTTTTTTTTTGTGGATTAGTTTATATTTTAATGGCTTAACTTAATTATTTTGCTCTTATTTGTCTCTTAGTTTTACGTTAATGTAACTTTTAATCTTGTTCAGCTGCATGTGTCTCCATATATATTAAAAAAAACGTTTCTTTTTTTTTTTTTTTTAAAGATTCTGAAATTGTGTGTTAATTCAATTAAACATTACAAGCTTCAGCAATATTGATTTTGACTATATTTAACTGGTAAGAGCATTTTCATATCGAAGAAGTTTGACAAAAAAAGTTTGAAAACGCGCCAAGCGTTCAACTTTGATAATTCCTCTGAAGAGAGAAAACTAGCTATTGAGGAAATAGGTTTTTCGATTTTTTAACTGTCGTAGTTCATGACACATGCGAGAAATGAGATAACACTTGCCACAAATCATCTCATAACAGAATTGTTCTTCATAAAAGTCACCAAAGTTTACTGCGTACGTAATACAAAACTGTACATTTACATCATTAAATGCATTTTATTTAATGTGTTCATTTATAAAGTACGTTTCATTTCATTGAAGAGTCGTAATGAAAGTATAAAGCAGTAAAAGAAAAATATGTCGCAATGTACGTTCTTTGAATGTATTGAAAGTACAGAAAAAATATTGACACTGGAAATAATGAATAGGTTCGTGCTGGCTGGTTCTTGGTTATATTGGGTTTTATAGCACAAGAGCCTTAACGAGCTATATTGCACCAAACGATTGTTAAAAAGTAGAAAAATAGGTTGGTGTACTTACACAATAGAGCATGGATTTTTAATACTTTTAAGGAAGTGATATTTAGAAAAAAAAAACTAGCTCAATTGTTCAATGTACGTGATTGCATGCATCTCAAAGAAAACGATTAAATAACATTCCTTACAAAGCAATAACGCCTTGTTAGGTTACAAGGGGATATTACGATAATTGGGAATCTGGCGCGGTCGTCTCATTTTTGACGTAAATAATTTTATTTTGGTAACCCTGCTGATTTATAGTAACCCTATGTGAATAGATGTTTCGGCTCTGTTTGTTTAGATTTGCAACGAAAAATACCTCTCGAGTAGGCACTGGAGCCAAAAATTGACGCCAATGAAGAAAGATCGCCAGATTCCCAATTATCGAAATCTTCCCGGTTACAAAGTACTCCGAGAATTAGGGAAATAAAATAATCTAAATTTACAGGATATGCTTATTTACCTTCTTTTTAATTACTAGGCGATCGTTTTTATTCTCTAGAATAAGATAAGTAGCATTAATATTTTATCAGTTGATTTACAATTATTCAACTACAAGAATCTTTCCTTGTATTTCATATTTTCAACAAAAACTTGAACCATTGTTTTCTATTTCAAATTTAAAATTGCCATAAACGTCAACACAATAATATCTATAGGAAAATATAGATTCATCATGTAATACCGAAACTAAACTTGATTGTAGCCTTTTTCGTACTAGTAACGGACTGGATCTAGATCAGCCATCACAAAGATAACTAATTGACCTTATTCGCAACTCCAGAGCTCGAATACGTTCCCTTGCGGTGGTCAACAATGCTACCGGAAAAGGTAAAGCATTCTGTTCCACGTGATTTCTTTAGAGTAAATTACAGACTCGAGACAGTTCATGGTGTAACGTAATTTCAGAAGAATAGAAAAGAAAGCTTACCACAAACACGATGAAAGATTACTGTCATTCATTAAGCTTCAAAGCAAATTATAAGTTACGGCATTTGTTTGTTTTACCTTTTTCATCCGCCATTAGACAGTCGCTGCAGCGCCTCCTATAGTTTATTGGAGTTGCGAATTTCTAAATTTAGAGAATAACTAAATCATTTTTTTTATCAATTCGCTACTCAAATAAACTATAGGGGGCCACTGCCTAAGGGCGGTTGAAAAAGATATAATAAACCGTTATATATTTTGCAGTTAGGTATAAATTGCTTTTAAGCTCAGTGAATGACACTCCGCGTGCGTCTAGCTACCCCAATAATTTTTGTAAGTCGACGCCCCTGGTTGAACGTAGGGGATAATTTCGACAATAATTTGAACGAAAACGATCACCGAATTAATAATATGCCGTTAACGTACCTATAACGAAAAAATACCGTGGCTCCGATATAATAAGGTTAACAGTTTTCAAAGATCGTCGACTGCCCTTTAAAATTCTCAACTGGAATAGTTTTGAAAATCTTCATCAGAATGGGCATAATAGCATAAAAAACACCCTTTTAAATAACAGAAACACTCTCCAATATCACCATTCAAGTAAACATATCAGTTCGACAAAAGAATATTGGTCCCTAAAAAGGATCCGTCGATTCCTAAAAGTTTAGGAAGCCTTGTACTAGATTGCAGTGGATATCCAAATATTTAATAAGTATCTAATTAATTTTTATTTTCTCGTTAGAAATGAGAATATTCACGAATAGCATGAGAACTTGGTCGCCATCCCTTCTCAAAACGCTATGGAAGTCATGATGCAATGAAAATGATGAGAGTTACGGCAGAAACGAACACAACTCACGAAAAATACGTAATGAAAGTTACACTGCAGGCATGGTATTGTGGCAGAAAAAGAAGATTTACAGACAAGCGTTTGTTTTTGATCGCTCGGGTGATTAAACTATTACACTTTCTAGTGATAGTTTAAATATCACTAGAAAAAGGCGTCCAAGCGTCACTATTTTGATGGGACAATCTCCACATTCCAGAATTTGTTCCCACTTAAAATATTGCCTGGGGCACCACATTTAATGAAATTTATTCCAACTTTTTATAATGCGCCCGACCATCGCATCATACCGTTTGAGAGACTTTCGTACATAAAAAAATAAATGACAAAAGCAACGTTAATGAAACGCAAAAGTTAGAAGATTAATTATACATAAACGTATTAGAGGTTCTCTTATTTCGGTGCAAAAAAGAGCTTTGTCACCCAAAAACAAGTGTACATACTAATTTTGCAACGTTGGGCTTTAATAACGTTGATTATCCCATTCACTAAACATTCAAGCGATAACTCTTCATTAGTTTTCGGGTAAGATTTTTACAATAAATACGTTCAGGCATGAATTTGTTGTTATAGGCCAAAGGTGGGGAACGTGCGCCCCGAAGACCTTGAGTTTCTTGCGCTACTTTTGTAAAAACTAGCTCTCGTATTAATTAATATTTAACAGTATGGACTGCAACGACAGAAAAGTTGCTTCACATAGAATAATCCGTGTTATGGCCCTATAAAAAAAAGAATTTTTCTTTTGAAAAAGATCGATCCCCTCCCCGTGATACACGATGAAAAAGTTTTTGTTCAAAAAGCTGTCTCCCCGAGGCCCGACGTTTCAGAATTTCCCGGGGGGGGGGGGGGGGCGGGATTAAAGGGTATATTCTCAATGCATTTTATAGTAGGTACAACAAAATACATTCCCAAATGCATAATTTCATTTTTTCTACCAGGGCTGCAGAGTCGGGAGAAAAATTGCCGACTCCGACTCCGACTCCTGGATTTTGAAACGTCCGACTCCGACTTCAACTCCAACTCAGACTCCGGCTTTTTTATTATTTTTTTTTCAAATTCCCCTTCCTCATGGGAAGAGGGGAAAACCCTTAAACAGGGACTGAAATATTAATTATTTTTTATGAAATTTTCGCGTTGTATTTTATTGTAAATCTAAAATGTACGTTAGAAAACCAAAATTAGAAATTCAATTTGAAAATCAAATTATCCAATAGTTACGATTTCTAAAGTGAGATTACTTAAAAATCCCATTAAAAAAAAAAAAATTGAACAGGATTAATTTGCTCCCCATCTAATGCTTAACTAACAGATGTTGATCAAATCCTGTGTGTGTCAAAAAACTTTTCTTGACAGGAGGCGGTCCTCCCCCCTACCGGATGACACCCATCTGGTGGGTACCACCTCAACTTAATCTCAGAGTTTATAAAAATTGAAATAGTTTAATTCTGAAAAATTTCACCATTAATATTCCCCTTAAATCTTAAATTTCATCTTAAAAATTTCAAAGAAAATATTTCACCATATTGCGGGGAGAGGTCTGATAAATGTATGTCTGGAGCAAATTTTACTCAAAATGCGGCGGTACACAACTTTGTACGAATAGCTTTTACTATAGCTACTTTTCTTGGCTCAATTTTTAACTTAAGTTTTATTGGCAGCTTTAGAATTAACCTTAATAAGAAGATTTTAGGATTAACTACAATTATTGAGTGTTGTAACCAAGAAATCATGTACTGATTTTATTTTGAACTTTAATAACCAAGCTTTCGTAGATTGAAAAAGCTTGTCTTTAGATTTAAAAAAAAAAATTATATTTTATCGGATCTTTTTGATTTGGGCTTTCGGGCCAAGCCAACACTTATTTGAATTTACCAAGCACCCTCAGAAGTTTCCCGATTTGCTCAAGCGATTCATACATTCCTTTTGCTATTTTATAGCTGAGATCGAGGAGGTAAAATATATATTTTTACGAGTCCAGCCAATTCAAGAAATTCTTTGAATGACGACACAGTTCTTGAGAAAGCACAGGAGATTTATTTACAACTGTGTACAAGAAATATCGTTGGCAACTGCTAAATTAACCATAGTAATTAGGCAAATATCAATTAACACCGTATACTCAACGGTTACACACATATTTACATCAAAGTATGCGAAAACACAGCGCAAAGGCTAATACACACAATAACAGAGCTAACGGCTCAGACAAAATTCAGACAGTTTAAAAAGCAAAAAAAAAAAAAAAAAAAAACTCTTTAGCACGCACGGAGGCTATTAATAAATCCTAGAGAAGTTTCGACAAAATTCGAAATGCTTCTGGATGTTTTCTTTTTATTCTATTCACAAATGTTATCCGGGGACCATATACATCATATGAATGTTGGGGGGTGTTGTATAGTTATAACAAGAAACTATTTACAGGTTACGTTACTACGATAACTTTAGATAAAAAATAATGGAATAAACGCCAAATTTAGCCAGTTTACAACAAATTAATCACAAAAATAATTACTATTTGCAGAATTTGTAACAATTTATTTTTATTGGAAAGTGATTACTTAGGAAATGTTAGGCAACAAAACTGTTTGCTGACAGTTACTATCACTTAAATAAAGTTAAAAAATAAGCAAACTAGGAGACGGCGTAGGTAGTAGCTGTTACAGAAAGCTCGATAAACAATCAAGCCAGCTGGTTGCCACAATGACAAGCATTTTTTTATTAGTAGCATGTAATCAAATTAATAGGTAGTCAGTTTTTTAAAAAATGCAAGGAGAGTGAGCCAGTGAAAATTAAAGAAATAAAAAAACCCGGAGTCGGAAACGGCATGGTTTCGAACGACTCCGACTCCTTTACCCCAAAATCAGTCCGACTCCGACTCCACAGCCCTGGTTTCTACGGTCGATTGAGCAATCAGGGGACGGTCCTGTCTCTCCCTCTCCCCCGACCTGTAGAGCTGGATCCATACTTAGCTTGTATCGTACTAATCGTTGCCTGTTTTGATTCCAATTATATTTTTCCGTTTTGTTCCCAGATTGTGGTACTAATCATTGATCGTTTTCATTTGTCCTCAGCTTGTCATGCTAAACATAAACAGCTTAAATTAGAACAATCTTTTCCAGTTCTGCCTTAAGTCCTAGTACAGTACAAACTGGTTTATCCAGACTAACTAGGTACCAAAGGCAATTAAGGGCAATAAGCACCTTAATAAATAAACAGACTTATCTTTTATTGTGGCAAAAAACAATGCTTTGAGCCAAAATTACATAGCATCGGTTCTAGCAAATACAGTCGACTCTTGATTATGGGAGATCGGATTATCCGTGGATCCTTTCACATTTTTTTAAAGCTATGCTTTAATCTTTTCTAAATTTATGATTCTGTTATTGTTCGTTGTTACCGTTTACATATATTTTTTACATTCAATGTTAGTAGATGCAACGTAATAATGTTTTTAGCTATAATTTAAATGAAAGTGTGACTGTTATGAATATTTTTTAGCTTTTGTGTATACAGTAGTATCGTTTTTACCTATTATTCGAATTATCCGCGGTTTTTGCTAATCCACGGTTACCGTGCCACCCTATTCCGCGGATAATCGCCAGTTTACTTTACTGCTTTATCATGTATAGTTCAGCTGCAGTGGTGTCAGACTGACGCTCCAAAGTTTTCGCCAAGTTGTTTGGTTATACTTTACTGTAAGTTCTATGCAGGAGTTGTATGTTTAATCAAAATAGAACCAGATATTTGGCATACCTATATTTCTGTTCTGCTATCATGATTTCAAGTAAGTATTTAAGTAAATATAACTTCTTTTATCTGTACAAACTTGAACCGGATAAACCGGAAATTCATATAACTACACGGTACTAATGTTTAACCGTTTAAATTATGGTTATCTTTTCCAGTTTTGTCTTCAGCTTGTAATACGTAGCGTTAGCATTGACCGTTTTCTTTGCGATTATCTTTTCCACTTTTCCACAGTTTTGTCCCCAGCTTGTAGTGCTAAACAGCAGAGGAATAAAATTAAGTCGAATATTATCAGGCTTTTTGTACTTGCCGTTTTTCTTTGAGAAGGAAGACAAAGAAAGGCGGGGATGGTTTCGCAATGGTTCGGTGACTATGTGTGTCCGAATGAAGAAGGAAGAGACCACTGGAGCCCATCCGACACTGAGATCGGTATCGGGCAGTTGAAAAGACGGAGGTAAATATTGCCCATGGTGAACTCTCGCTGGATATTAGAGATGGTCAAATCCTTCGTCTGGTAAGAGGGAAAGGAGCTACGAACATGGTCGGATTTGCAGTTAATTGGAGGGACTTGCTTTTCTAGAATAGGAGAAATTCCGATTCCAGGTAATTATGTAACTTATTTTAAATATTTTTGCTTAATTTGGTTTCATGCATAGTTGCAACCAAAACTGTTTCAATGGGCATTAAGGATTTCAGATTTTATGGAATTAAATTATACTCGGATTAATTCGAAATTAATTAATTTAAATTTGATCAATTAAAATTTACTTTTTATATCAAATAATAACAAGGTTTTAAAATATTTATTTATTTATTTATTTTTTTTTTTTTTTTGCTCTTTTTTGTCCATCTATTTTTTGTTAAGGAGCCATTCTTTAATTACGTAAGAAAGATTTTGGCAATTTTTGTCCCCACACCCACCCCCATGTAAGGGTACGTAAGATTTTTCAAACCCTTCCCTCCTATTCTTACGTAAGATTCCATTTCGTTTTTCAAAATAATAAAATGCTGTTAGAAAAGGATAAGTTACGCTATAACTCCCAGTTTGACGTACATCATTTTTCAAATATATTATATGATGCAATATTAATTAAAAATAAAACATACCGTGAATAGTGCGATTCTTTGATTATATTTTACCCTATTCATTCTTTGTAAAACAAGTAAAAAATAGCTCATCCTAATATGTTTTTCACATTTTAGAAGCAAATGAAATACGATCGCTTCCAAACCATTTGACCGCGCGATTTCTAACACAAAATATCAAATTGGAAAATATTACGTAAGAATGGGTTTGACCCCTCCCTCCCCCCAAAGTAAGGGTATGTAGACATTTTTGTAACCCCCCTCCCCCTCGGGACCCTTACGTATTTAATGAATGGCCCCTAAGTTCTTCGTGCAAAACAAAACAACGAATTTATTACTTCTCTTACTACTATTTGTATGCAAAAAAGAAAAGAAAAGGCATGTATTGTTTCAAATACTACTTCTAGAATAAATTCGAAACTGATAAGAAAAAACAATACTGTAATAGCACTTATTTTCGCGTGGCTTTAATTTTCGCGAACCCGTCTCAATAGTGAAAATTTCTGCCTCGAGAAATACTTCAACTTCATATTGAGGCAGTGAGAAGCAAAGGGATGTAAGTGGATATTTTCAAGTTTTGAGTAAAACGCGTTTAAAGATAACATCCTAGGTAGGCTTTCGTTGAAATTTTTTTCTAAATCATGCTGTGTAGCAGCAACTACCAGGGCTACTAGTACCATCTCTTGCCCCAAGACAGAGGAGAGGTTCACCTATTATGTGTACTGGTTATCTCCAAATTTTTAATTTTGCCACTTACATCCCTTTGCTTCTCACGGTCTCATATGTAATTAACTTTCTGTTCTGTTTATATAAATTCGCAAACTCACCGATATCTTCATTTTCGCGAAAATTGCGGTTAGCGAAAATAGGTGCTTTTACAGTGTACAAAGTTTTTAATGGTTTCAATTCGCTTAAATATCTTTTTTGAGTAACCTGATATCTTAGATATTTTATTGCAAATTTTTAAAAATTAATCTTGTAGTCATTTGTATTGCTTTATTGCATGGAATGACGTCTATTAAGCATAAGTGTAACTGTAGTTTTAAATTCTTAAGGCTCTTTGTTAGTTGTATATCATTAAAAAAAGAAAGAAAAACTCTTTTTGTTGAGCAAGAAGCACGTAAAAATTTTAGAAATTTTCCGATTCATTTTTAAACCAATTTAATCTATTCTTCAGTTCAAATTTCATTTTTTTTTCTTTTCTTTTTAACACCTGTGTTCTTGGACTTCATGATTTCACTGTTTTTTTTTTTTTTTTTTTTTTTCATTTCAACAGTTTGCAGAAGTTTTATAGATGTTGTATGTTGCTCCAGTTCTATCAGTTTGGTCGAAACTTTCATGCATTATGTAAATTACATGCGTAACGCTGTATAGGCGTAAATTGCTAATGCGGCTCTGTTATTCATGCCGTTTCAATTCATTGTCTAACCGCTATATTTACCGTTATCCTTGACCTTCTAGTTAGACGCGAAATCGGTCGTTTCCACCAACTTCATTCTTCATCAACTTTAACTGTGTGCAAGCATTCTTCAGAAACCATGGTTGAACTATTCCAACCAAGGACGTGCGTTTCAGTACCGAAAATAAACATTGCCAATAAAGCCATCCAAGACCCCAATTTCTACTTCAGTGGGCCCTAGGCAAAGGAAACATTGGGGGCACATCTTGTACTGTAACATTGCGCTTACCATACAGCAATAATTTACATTGTAATGAAAAAAATATTCTTAGGTGTTTCAAAAAATATATATATATATATATATATATATATTTACATTGCAATTGAAACCAAGTGCACACGCTCAAAACAAGAACTCGCAGGCGTAGGTCCCTCTAAAACTTATTTAGGAAGATCTAACCGATATTATGCACCTTTTGATGTACATATTATTATGAGAAATTCTGCATGATAATCCTACCTGTATGCTCATATGCTCACTGACTTTTGGATAAGCCTGCTTTTCAAGCCAAAATTTTGGGTGTGAGCTTGATTGAAACATTAGTATTTTGTGATATGCTTAATAAAATGAGGCGTAAAATACACAAAGTGTTCATTGAAATATAGAAATTATAATTCTTAAAAGCTACTATAACAGTGTTGTTAATACTGCCGTGTGCAGGTAAACGGCAGTATCTGCAGAAATGAGTTTTCGAGATATTTGAACGAACGCGTTTTGGATTCAATTAAGAGTAAGAATAGGGAAATGTTGAAATTAGACGTTTTTTGAGCTTTTTTTTTCCCCCAGCGGAAACCAAATAAGCAAGATTATACAATAAAGCCAATGTACAATAAATTACAAAAATGCAAAAGAAAGAAAATGGAACAAAAAAGAGAAATTTGCAGTTACGGCCCTCTGCTCACGGTAGAATACAAGTAGAAAGGGAAAAAAACTTTGAGCTTCATTTTTAAATAATGACAACGAAAATTTGGCAGATAAGTTCATGTTTAGAAACAAATTCATGTCAAATTGGAGAAAAGTTAAAGAAACACAACAAACTGCCTTTTATTACAGGGTTTGGGGCTCCCAAACATTAGGGCCAGTGCTTCACTCGGCCTTTCAGAAATCAGGACCTGAATAAATCATCCGCATCATTCAGAATCATTGGAAATGTATGCTCTTTCTCTCGTCAAAAGAAAATATTTAGAACGAGAATACATTTATACAAACTGCCTTTTATTACAGGGTTTGGGGCTCCCAAACATTAAGGCCAGTGCTTCACTCGGCTTTGCAGAAATCAGGACCTGAATAAATCATCCGCATCATTCAGAATCATTGGAAATGTACGCTCTCTCTCTCTCTCGTCAAAAGAAAATATTTAGAACGAGAATGCATTTCTTTTGACGCTATATAGGCTTTAAATGCATAAACAGTTAACTCATACATAATAGTTCACTCAGAAACAGTTATAACTGATAGAAATATAAAGCGACTTTGTAAAAAATATTATTGATTAAATACCCATTATAAAGAAACTGATTTAAGAAAATCAAAAACATTTTATATACGTTCTTTATTTGTTAACTGGTGTTTGGATGTGTTCTAAGTATAAAATTTATCACCTTAACAACTTCAATTAGCTGAACTGTGTAGGTATCTTCTTGACTTCTTGTGTGTAACATATTTTAGCTCTAAAAACAGATTACATTTTCAAACCGTACACTATTACCCCCCCCCCCCCCCCCCGTTTTGATGATTTTGGCTTGAAGTACAGAACAAAGTAAATGTTGACTGCTTTTTTTAAATCTGTAATAAATATAGTCGTAAGTAGTTTTTCAGCATGGCATAGAGTAACAGTTTTATTAATTTTCTACTCAAAAAATTTAAAGAAATTTAAAATTATTATTTATATAAATTTTCAAATCTTCACTTGAGTGCGTACCGGATTTACATAGCGCAATACTGTGTATGACAGATGTACAGACATTGTGAACGAAGGTTTCCTTTCATAAAAGTTTATTGAAGTAAAATTAAATGCTTTGTTGATATTATTTAATGTATCTTAACTATTATCTCATTGTGTTTTAAAAATCTAATGATAGTTCCTCAGCATCCACTTAAATCATGAAGACAGGTTAGATTTAATAATCGATGTTTAAAGTTTCAAGCAAAGGCTGAAATAGATCAAATGCTATAGTTTGCAGTACATCAAAATAATACTAGAGTACCACTTTTTCACAATTTTTTTGCATGATATTTTTGCATTTATTCAGCAAAATAGGTACCTAATGGTAGGAAACAGTGGTTGGAAAAACTACGTTTTTTATGTACTTAACTATACAATTTTTTTACCCCCACAATGTAGTTAACTACAACTACAAACTATTTTTGAAATGTAGTCGGTATTTCACTACTTTTGAGCGATGAACTTTCCTAGAGGATACAAATGACACTCATTTTTCAAAAAATAAATAAATAAATAAATAAAAGAAAGAAAGAAGGGTAAGTCAGGTAAATTAAGGTTTGTGAAAAATGGTTCGGAATCAGAAAATAAATTAACTCATTCAAATATGAGAAATTATTAAGGGTTTTCCATAGATACTTTTGGAGGCCAATTGATCACAATTTGAATTGTGCTAGACATTTATCAAATACTTATGATTTTGTTTCGTATTTAAAGCATATACTAAAGCCCTGAAGAAATACACTCAGGATTTAAGTTACATAGAAGCTCACAGGAACTGAGCTCCTGAACATTTTTTAATGTAATGTAAATTTTAACATTTTAGACGAAATTTAGCCTACATGTTTTTCACATGCAAAAATAGGATCTGAGAGCTATAAAGCTCCTGTACTTCTTCTATTGGTAATTAAGCGCTGAACATACTACATCGAAAGTTAGAGCAAATTATGTTCTTCTCCATTAAAATAACATGCACTTATTGTATTGATTTGGAACTTTAGATAATGAGCGACATTTGCATTTGAGTATATCACCAAAACAGGGTAATAGATAAGCTATTATTCAAAATTAATAGCAAATTATAATAAAATTATGTCATCGAAAGAATTTTTTTCTATAGTTGCTTCTTTGTTTCCCTTTTATATTTAAGCCATGAAGTAAATTAAAAATCTTTTTAGGAATTAAAGCAAGAGAGTAATAATTTGTGGATATTTGTAATCAATAGATAAGATACACTGGCGTAGAAGGAAATTCCACCAGGAGGCCGACCCCGCCCCCCCCCCCCAAAAAAAAAGATAATTAATTTAACTTTTTTATTTTTTAAATTGACTTCTCTATAGCATAATTTTTTTAATAGTTGGTTGAAAAGAACACAAAACACACAGCATATTTTGAACAGAAACATTTTTGTTTGCTGAAAGAATTAATTCTGAAGTCAGAGGCTAGAGTGGCAGAATACATTTAATTCCAATTAAAAGGAACTATTTGCGAAATAACCTATTTCTTTCTCAGATTATAAAAAATGCAAAATGAAAGAAATTATATGGTTGTTTCTTAGCAAATCATGATATTAAGGGAAATGGCATGTAGTATCAATATGTTGTCTTAACTGTATCATGGCTTTAAAAACAAATCAGCAACTGCTTCGAAATTCACACAGAAATGGTTTCTGAATTCTTCAATAAAACTCTTTGAGTTATGAAGCTATGATTTTCCCAATCATATAACATTAGTCAAAATATAAATTAATTTATAAAAACTCAAGTGAGGTATATGGGTTTATTTAATTTAATATCCTTATCTTCCTGTTCTAATTATTATGACCATGTTTCTAATTAAAATCGCGCAATTTATGCCCCGGATAATGTCTATCTGAAAAACAGTCGATTCGGCTAATTGGATATGTAAATCGAAGCAGTCATAATTTGACGAAAATTTACATAGACAACCATACATACGTAAAATTGATCAAATGATAAAAAACATCTTTAAAACAGAAGAAGATAACTTAAGTTTTTGTATTTCGGAATTTTAATTTTGACCTTCAAGGGATTGTTCCGGACCTGTAGACCCCTTTCGTATTCCACTAATAAGATGAAATAAAAAAGTCTTTCCGAACCTACAGAACGACTGCAGAAACTTACAATTATTTAATGATCAAAAATTATACTTATATATCAACAACCGATCCCTAAATAAAAAATCAAAAATAAAGAAAAAAAAATGCTCTAACCAGTACAGTTTCTTATAATTAATCTCAATACGAATAAAACATAGGGTCACACCGGGGAATTATGTATGGGTCACTCTCTTTCCGAGGTAAATAATGGTCACCAACTTTTTACTGTTAAAAAAGGTTTTTGCCAAAAAGCTAAATTATGCTAAGTTATCCTTATACATTTAATTTTCCTATACCAAGGTCAAAAACAATGCAACAGTGAAGTAAATAAGAGAGAAAAAATAGTTTTCACACTTCTATAAAAGCATCTTCAAAAATGATTGCCTCGGAAAATCATGATTTTTTCCAGGATCCGTGTCGGTGAAACACTGTTGAAGGAAGAATTTTGTTGGTGTTGTTTTGCAATAGAAAATGGTCTAAGCTTTTGATACCTACAACATTGTTTCTTTCTTTTTTTTAAAAAAAAAGTTAGCAAAAAAAGTAGGCTGGTTTATACCCCAGGTTAATGGGGTAATTCTGTGTCAGTATATTTTCTGATATATTTTAGAAGTTTTTCTTATTTATTTCTATGTATATAATATTAGTATTAACTTCAACTTATCCTTTTCTGTGCCAAACTCTCTCTTAAAAAGAAATTTTAATGCTCCAAGTGTAACATTAGATAATATATCTTCTTCAATTGCTGCTGAAGTATCATGCCCTTTTGGCTAGCAGATCAATTTCAGCTTTGAAGATAAACTATGTCAGCATGCAATTATGGCACACATCAAGAACCAAAATAGGCAACAAATTAATGCAAATCCCTTAAGTACCGAATAAGGAGACAAATTCGATAGTTATAACAAATCAAACTCGCTTGTCTATCTTGTAACTGCAAGAGAAATAGAATTCACAAATGTAGTCAATGCGAAAAACCCTGTTCATAAAAAAAAAAAAAAAAAACGTAACAAGCTAATATATACAGCCACTAAATGCAAAATGAGCTTACTTTGGAATTGCTTATGAAAACGACAAAAAGAGGGAAGAATTTGCAATAACACAATTGCAAAAACAATCCTGTTTAAAAAAATATTAAAAGATCGTTTTGCTATGACCCAAATTCATTCTATACTCAGATATACTTTGTTTTGTATGATGATAGCGACATATTCTACAATGGGAAAGTAACTTAAATTTTGGACAAAGAAAAAGTAGAAATAAATTTTCTGGAATAAGGTGTCGGAAATTTACTTTGTGTGAGCGAGAAATTTCTAGAAGTAATTTGAAATAGGTGCATTTTTTTCAGTCTAGTTAATTGAAATTAAAAAGAAAAATCCTTGCAGTTTATAGAAACATGAATGATGAAAGTAGCATACAAATATTAAAAAAGTTTCTTCACTGAATCTTGGGCTTAAAGCAAAGAGGAATGAAAATTGTAGTCGACTAATAAGAGTAACATTAAATTATTTCAATTATAATGTGTTATTTCTTAAAGATAAAACTTTTTGTCATTAAAAATTCTCTTTGTGAGCTAAGAAATGATAATTTAGAATAGTTAATAACTTTAGAAATGGTTACATTAAAAAAAAGTGGGTGACCCATATTTACCCCATGTATGACCATAATTGTCCCGATCCGGGGTAATTCCTGGTCCCTCATTTAATTTAAATAAAATAAATAATAATGTAGTTTTAGGTAAATGGATTACTTGAATAATTTCTAAATTATGTAAGGTTACTCCATGCCAAATTAAATCATTTTATCTTTTATACTTAAGAAAATATTAAGATGTTATGCAATTTTGACCCATAATTGCTCCGTCTGACCCTACCTACGAATGCTTAACTTCCTTTTATGTGAAATTTTAAATTACAGTGGACAATTTTGAAACCGAAAGCTTTCTGTTTGACGGGTTTTAAAGGAGGAAAAATACCCATTTTCATGCTCCTCTATCACACTACAGTAAACATTATACGCCTGCCAGGACAGTTCAATAACATTCTTTTGAATATTTATGTGTGCTTCCATATTGCTGAAAATAAAAACCATGATTACATTGAAATCTAAAACGCTCAACTGGACATTCTCCGCCGACTTAATGAAATCATTTTGTTAGCAGAAAACACGAGCGTTCCACTATATGGGTATATTTATTGCTGTTCCATATTCTTTTCTTTCTTCGACACACGCTATTCAATACGAATATTTTGGCAACATTTGAAAACTCAGCTATCATTGACTTTTGCTTAACAAATACGAGTAGCTAGCAGTGATGTTCCCATTAATTTTTCTAGGCGTATACTCCCACAGTAATCAGCTATGCATAATATGTGTATGCGATCATATACATAATGTGTCATAATATGAAAATTTTAGAAGCTTGAGGCCTTGAGGGTATACGCTATCTGTCTAAAAAAAAAGTTTGAGAGTATACGGCGTATATGGAGTATACCCTATATCGAAACAAACCACTGGTAGCTACTGTCAAACAGATCGAACAAAAGCGGAGTGCTTATCACTGCGTCTGCTGACGTGATCGTTAGCGGCAGTGCAATTTGTTTGAACCTTGATTGATTATTAAACTAACGTAAAAAATAGTTGAAATATATTGCTACAAACTACTAATTTTTGTATCGCGTTACTGATTTTAAAAAATAGCTTGTTACACTACAAGATAAATGTAGCGACTACAGTAGTTTCGCTACTAGTAGCGCGTTACATCCGACCACTGGTGATGAATATTTTGAGACTGGAGAGTTTGGAAAAATCGTCAAATTTTGGCGATTATCGTTTCGTCCAGGGAGATCGGCAAGTTCGAAAAAATTTAGTGCCCGGGCTGTAAGTGTTATTATTATGAGCATACTATATTAAACCTACATCTAGGGGCGTGAACGGAGGGGAGGGAAGGGACACCTGTTTACCCGAGCTTAGATCATTGAGACATAGATACAGCAAGTGGGAGAGGTGACGCAGGAATCTTCGCGGAGGAAAGTGAGGGGAGACATCTTTGGGGAGACCATCCTGACTGCGACCTTCCACGGAAGACGTTTCGCCAGAGCTACACTAATTCTCGTAGGGATTTGAATAGTCGTCGATTTGATTTTTTTTTTCTTTCTGCCTGAAATGTTTTCGCACACTTTTTTTTTTTTCTGTCACCCGCAAGCGCATAGTTTACTGATAAGATTTTTTTTTTTTTTTTCAATTTCTACAGTATAAGTTCTTGAGTTATGCTGATTTAAAAATGGCTCTAAAAGTTGCGCTCATTGAGAAATAAAGTTAGTATTTCACGCCGAAATCAAAGGACTTAACCACGTGGTACACGGCGGCGAAATTATTTGATGTTTTCCCCCCAGACGTAAGACCTGTCGCCCTTACTCCTGCTTCAGCGCATACAATATCGAATAAATGGGAGGGCTCGTCTATCTCTCAATGGTCTAAGGGCCCGAGCCCGAAGGGGACCCGAGATATCTAGGGACGTAGGGGTAAGTAATGTGGAGGGGGGTAAAAGTCATTTGTGACAAGCCACAAACTTTCTGTGTACGCCCCTGCCCCCACCCGCTAGACTATAATGATGGCGCGAACGATTGCTCCTTAGTTTAAAAAAAAAAGTAAATTACAGTTAGACGTCAAACATCCAAAACTTCAAAAATCCGAGCGGACTCCCAAGTTTTAATAAGCTGCTCGACAAATACTGAGAATGAGATACACTTCGTGAAATAAATAATTACATACAATGACTATCGAAATGAAACGAAGTAGGGTAGACCGCAGCACGTTTACGCAATCCTTTTTACTTCTTTTTACCAAAAAGAAAATATTGTATTCGCGAAAAAAATTTCACTCAAAATTGGCATTAATTTCCATTTTGCTCGCCCTCGAATGAATATTGAGGTTTTTTTTTCAACCCGACCACACGTGGATATATAACTAAGAACGTATAGGCACCCGAAGTATCCATTTTGACGATACCCGAGTTAATTACAACGACTTTTCTCGTGGCGTCTGTATGTACATATGTGCGTATGTGTGTATGTGCGCATGTATCTCGCATAACACAAGAACAATATGTCCTAGAAAGTTGAAATTCGGTACGTAAACTCCTGGTGGGGTCTAGTTGAGCACCTCCCCCATTTTTGGTTTCATTCGGATGCTCCAAAGGGGGGTCTTTCACATCTTTTTGGGGGGAAATCATTGTTAATTTCAATGCAAACTCAAGTGGTGTTATAATTCGGCAAAGACTTGGCAATATATCGCCAAGCTTTTCGTCGCCAAGTTTTGTCGCCAACTTAGCGACAAACTTGGCGGGTTTATTTATTTATTTACTTGGTTTCAATTTGGCCACTATTGGCGATATTTAGAGAGTTAACCATTGAATCACATTAAAATTGCCAATTATTGGGAAAATTTAATAAAATCGTTTTTTTTTCTTTTTTTTTTTTGCTTCGGTTCGCAACAAACTTGGGGTGAAAATGTTTGAAGTATTTCTTTGCTTACTTCAAATCCAAGGCACTTTTATCATTAAATTAGCGTAAAACGAAGTCATGTGATGCACACATCAGCTCGTTTCAAAACGAATTATAACTGGAGAGCCAAGCAAATATTCTCACAAGTTTTCGAGCATCAGTCGAGCTTCGTTCTAGCATACGGAAAGAGTAATCTGCTTTCTATCAAGTTGAGTAAATTTTGTGTTGAACGTTTTGAAACTTATTGTGAATAAATAATTCTTAGTTAAAAAAGAACAAATGTATAAAAATTAGCAGAATTTTATCCTTTTTTGAGAATTGTATTTGTTTGAACTGAAATATTATTAAATTATTTTTGCTCCTTAAAAATAAGTCCAAACTTTGGAGCGGGGGAAGTTTACGCGTTGACGTCGAAGCACGTTTATATACGCACGTTCTTACTGTATCTTACTTAAACGTGCACCTGACACTTTTTTCACTCCAAACTGCCTCAAACCTTTTTAGTACTTTCCGAATATTTAGTTTTGAAAATTACCATTTAATTTTTAATTAAGTTACACCTTTGTATCTTATAGCTTACAGTCATGTAGCGCTATCTTCATGCTCCTTCAGCTTCAACTTTATACACTATTAAGTCTGTAATAAATTTCTTTTATTTTAGCGATGGTAAGACATTATGTTCAAAACGCTAACAGAACCACGTTAGGTGTCAAAATAAATATGCGTAAACATGCCACGCGTCCGAGGCACGTTTACCCAACCGACTTGAACTCATAAATAATTTGTTTAATGGTTAGAAACTCAAACTAAGCAACAACCGAATATAACCATTTTGACTCCATTAACTGCTTTATAAAACCGCAATGTCTAAAATTTCCTTAGTTAAAACATAAAAATTCGAAACTCCATTGAAAAAAATGCCCGTAAACGTGCCCCGGTCTACCCTACAGTAGTACGTCCCTTAAGGGACACCTCTGAATAAGACACACCTCTATTTAAGAAACACTTTCTCTGATCCCAGTCCCTTTGAATAGGGACCTCCATGTATTTACTTCAAACTTAGGAACACTCTATGTAAGGGACAGTCACAGAGAAAAATTACGAAAAGATATGTATAAATGGCGTTAGAAGTATCGAATTTACTAGAACTCAAGGTTCCCTTTCTATCCAAAAATTAAGCAGTAACGGTTTGTCTTGACATTAACATGCAAATAAACAAATATGTATGTAAAAGATGCAGTCGAAAACTTTGTACAATGAAATAAGTAAAAATATATATGACAATGTGTTCGTGCATACATGTACAAATCAAATCAAATAAAAAGAGTTAAAAAACCTCTGCAAACAGCTATTTCGGAGTAATGAAACCAAACCCCTTCAACCTTGTGTGGAAAAATAGCGACAACCCAATGACTGGACCACTTTTGCTTGGGCAACCCCTTACTATCGGTTTTGTAATATTTTTACCTACATTTTTTTATATAACTTATGTGGAAACTCGATAAGGGTAAATTACTCTTTTTTTGAGGGGGAGGCACCTTTTAGCCCCTGACAACCCTGATTAGGGACCGCAAAAAGGTAGGCAATCTTACTTTAACGTTTTTTTTTACAGCTTTTACTCTTCATTTATGACAACAATTTTTGGAAACTCGATGAAGGTAAATTAATCATTTTTGGGCACCTTTTAGCCCCTGGCAACCCTGATTAGTTCACACGCAATAGGTAGGCATCCTTACTTAAGCGTTTCGTTTACAACTGTTACGTTATTTTTATTTGTGATAACAATTTTTGGAAACTCAATGAGGGTAAATTACTCACTTTTGGGCGTATATGTTGCATTATACGCCTCTTTCTACAATTTTAAGTGAAAAGTAATACTACGGTCGTAAAAACATAAAGGAAAAAGTGTGGGGTTGCCTACCATCAAAAAGACAATTCAAGTAGCATATATTTATAATTTTAATTCTATCTTCCTCAAATTTTCTTGCACTTAAATACTTTTTTATATTGCACGTGTCCCCCCCCCCAAGAAAAAAAAATGAACGAATTCACCAATTTTCCAATGAATATTTCACTGAGTTTGACTAGTAAGAATGATTGTGTTATCAAAATATCTCCATTTTCCAAAAATAATATTTATTTTTGTAATGTAGGGGAATGTGGGGCAAAGTGAAAATAGCGGGGCAACGTGTAATGTTGAAATATTTACTCTGCTTTTAGCACCACCTATCTAGTAATATTTTTATGTAGTAACACATGCAGTCTATTCTAGTCAAGAAACAATTACCTCTGAAAATCAAAGAGTAGGATAATACGAGCAATTTTGAAAAAATGATACTAATACTGTAATATTTTGATCTAAATCAATAGTCAATAATTATTTTTGTTATTATTAAATGATAAAGTTCTTGTTATATATTAACATTTTAAATATTAATTGAGACCTACTAATTCCGTGCAGTAATTATCTGTTTAATGTCAAGCATATTTGTATTTTAAATGCTTTGTACAGTTAGCTAAGTGCATGCGGGACAAAGTGGATGGGGCAAAGTGAAATACAGTATAACTTCGATTTAACGATACCCGATTTAACAATTTCCTCAATTTAATGATACATTTCACTGGTCTGGATTTAACTGCATTGAATATCTATGCTCCTCGATTGAAAGATATTCTTGATTTAACGATTACTTTTTCCAGTCCCTTGACAATCTTTAAATCGGGGTTATACTGCAGTTAATTTCATTTATTCAATCCTTTATCAAATCATTTGTGTATTCATTTATTAATTATTTCATTTACTTTCCTTCCTTTAGTAATTCCTTTATTTACTCATTCATTCACTTATTTTCTTATTCACTCGTTATTTTATACACTCATTTATTTTTCTCATTCATTAAATTATTTAGTTATTTATTTAATCGTTTATTGTTTTATTTCCTTTTCATTTTTTTTTCATTTTTTATATACTCATTTATTTGATCAAACATATCTTTAATAATCGAATAAAAAATATTTCATTAGAAAAATATCGTATTTTTCACTTTGCCCCATGAAAAAATAAAGTGAAAAAAATACTCATTTCTTTTTTTTTTTTTTTTGGAGGTACAAGTTTACTCCCCAAAATAAAAAATAATGTTTCAATGCAAGTTTTATTATAAAACATATTGTTCTTTCTTTATGTACCAATAACATAAGAATTTTTTTTTTCAGAACTAATTTCAAATTTGTTCATTTTGAAAAAAAAAAATAAGTTATCGCTTCTGCAGTTGAACAGCTTAAATCTAAGAACAAATATGAAATATAGTGTTAGTATTTCTCGAAAATACATCTTTCATCACAATGACGATATGCACCCCCCAAAATGAATTTCTGGGTATGCCATTGTAGAAATGTACTTTATTTACGTTTATATTTTATTTCTTTTTAACAGTTCTTGCCTTTATCTTTCTCTTGTAATTTCGTGCGCGCTTAAGTTTGCTCGATTTTTTTTCAAACCATTTTTTTTTTAATTTATTTATTTTTATTTTTATTTTTTTAAGTTGGAAAACATATTATTTCATTTAAAACGAAAACTGTATTAAACGTAAAGCAGATAAAGATAATTCGTAAAAAAATACCTAACCTTTAAACAAATCAACATCTTGATGTATAGAGTGGTTATGATTAAGTTGTTTTGGACCTTGGCAATGATTACTTCTTTTGGGAGTGTTTACGTTTAGCGAAAAAGGGGTGTGTTATTGGCGCAGATTTCTGCTGGAATACTTGTACAAAACTACTACGAAAGTAACCCAACTCAACTCAGCGCCAATTACCAAGGGCGTCCATATGCAAAATTTTAAGGGGGGGGGCTCAGATATTTTCACCGTGGTTTAGCAGGATATTTTCCCCATAGAAACCGATTTCAGTACAGATTAGAGTTATTAAAGTTTGACATTTTTAATAAATTATTCATTACTGGCTGGAGAAGAAATGTTTTTACATTTTTGCAAAGAAAAAAGTACTAAAAGCAAGGAAGTTCCAATTTCTAAGGTGTGGGGGGGGGCTTGAGCCCCCTCTTGTCCCCCTTTTTGGGCGCTCTTGCCAATTACCTTTCCCTATTATCCCATTAGAGGTAAACATTGTCAAGGTTATAGCTCAACTTATCGGAACCACGCAGTATAGTGTATATAAAAATAGTCAGTAAAACATAGTTCCAAGTTGAGATTTTGTAAAGGTTTTTTGGAGAAAAGGAATTAAAAATTATAAGAGATGTTCAATAAAATTTCTTTTCTCTTTCTCTCTTATTGACAAAAAATACACAAATAAATAAATAAATGACTTTAATAAAATGGGTTCCGTTGCTTATTTTTAGGTTCGAGGTAATGAAGATTTATAGACTGACTTTAATACTTTGCTGTGGTTCTATATTTTTTCAAGTAAGTAATTTTATTTTTGCTTCACCACTACTTGTTATTAAAATTTTAGTATGATTAAATGTAATAGTATTTTTGACGTGCTCGTAAAATTTTTTATCAAAATTCAGCAAATCAAAGTTAGTGAGCTTAGTTCAACAACTGTGAAAAAGTTAATTTACATCATAAGTAAATTCCTTTATTCCATGATTTTCAATTATTATTAGCTTTTACATTACTTAATTCTGATCCGCCCAAGTCATTAGTTTAAAACAGGGCTGCGGAGTCGGACGGAAAATGGCTGACTCCGACTCCTGGATTTTGAAACGTACGACTCCGACTTTTTTTTTTCTTCAATTTTTTCCTTTCACGGGAAGAGGAAAAAACCCCTAAACAGTGATTGAAATATTATAATTTTTTTAATGAAATTTTCGCATCATGCTTTATTGAAAACCTAAGATGCATCCAACGTTAGAAATTCAATTTCAAAACTAGAATTTTCCAATTGTTATGATTTTTAAAGTAAGATTTCTCAAAAACCCATTTTATATATATGAAAAAAAAAAGAGGAATAATTTGCTTTCCTTTTAATGTCAAATACGTAATGTTAATCAACTCGTGGGAATTCAATTCTTGAAAGCTGTAACTTTAGAGAAAGAAGTTTTCTTGCAAAGCTTCCGGTTGACACTCATTTGGGGGGGGGGGGGAGACCCCAAGTCAATTTAAGAGTTTGTAAAAAAAATATAGGTACTTAAATTCTGAAATATTTAACCAATAAATCTGAAATTATATTTCCTCTACAAAATTTCAATGAAATAGGGTACTATGTTGCTGGGAGAGGGTGAATTACATATGCGTCTGGAGCAATTTCACGCAAAATGCGGTATTATACAGCTTTGTATGAATAGCTTCGAAACTATACCTGTATTTCTTCTTCTCACAATTTTGAACTTGCATTTTACTGCTTTAGAATTAGCTTTAATATAAAGATTTTAAGATTAACTTCCATTGAGCATTGTAATCAAGATTGTGTTTCATACCTTTTGATGAGAATCAAGTTTATAGAATAGTCTTTAGATTTAAAAAAACATGCGTTACATTTTATTGAATCTTTTGGATTAGCGCTTTAGCGCAAAAACTTGCTTGAATTTGCCGCCCTCTCAGAAGTTTTCACTCAGGCTACGGGCCCCGACTTGCCCCAGGGATACATTTCTTTTACAATTTTATAACTGAGATCAAAGTAAAAAGTATATTATTATCATCATTTGAATGTGATTACTTCCGATTCTAAAACTGCTTCTGCTTACAAAATATTAGGGAACAAAATCTTTGCTGACAGTTGCTAATTATTATAAAAAGTTATAGGAACAAGAAAACCAGCGGGTGAGTGGAGATAGCTAATACAGAAAGTGAGAGTTCGATAAACAAAGAAGTCATAGCTAGTTGCTAATGGCAATTATTTTCTTATTAGTAGGTCTTTATACAGAAATTGAATCAATTTGTAGTCAGTTTTTTTTCCTTTTTTTTTTTTTTTTTAATGTAAGGACAGTCAGTGAAAATTAGAAAAAAAAATAAGCCGGAGTCGGAGTCACCACGTTTTCCAACGACTCCGACTCCTTTTCGCTAAAATCAGTGCGACTCCGACTCCGACTCGACAGTCCTGGTTTAAAAGCATTTCTTCACCATATAGTTTTATCCTTCAAACAAAAGACATTTTCAAGAGTAAACGAATCAAGTCTGAATCAAGACACAATTAAAATATTTCAGCAATTTGATAAATGAAAGAGTTTCGTGCTCATCACTATCTTAAAAAAAAAATCTTTTTACGTATTTTTCGCCAATTTCTCTCACCTTTGAAACACTTCTTTCATGGCGGTCATGTGCTCACTATGCGTGCTGTGGACAATAGCGAACACAATAACCTCGCCCCTAAAGTCACGTGATTTCTGATACGCCTTTTAAGTTTTACCACACGACCCGAAAAGAATATAATCTCACATAGAACGATAGAAGATTCAAGTTTTTCATAAATGCACGATCTGAAATCTCATTTGCAGAAAGATAAGTTGTGTCTGTGTCCTGTTTCATTTTAATAGACAGAATGAAAAATGAACGCTTTGAAAGCAAAGTTGGATTTAAAACTGAATGAAATTCCAGTCGATGCGTTTGAAAGTCGAAATATTAAAAGTTGTAACAGATTGCTTTTAGACCATGTCGGGAGTACAGTGTGATAAGAGAATAATAAAAATATTCCAATTCAATCAGAATTTTAGAATTGAATTTATCATAGCTTTTTCCTAACTTGTTCGGACGGTGTCCTTTTTCAAGAGTAGCTCTTAATGCAAGAAATGTTACTATAATACACCATTTTGAAGCGTCATATAAATATCGAACTTGGAGGTTCAAGAAGGCATCTAGTTGGTGTTTGAGAGCCCGATAATGCCTAAAATATCCCCGGGAAAATAAACCCAGCCAACACTTACCTAGAGCCGAATTTTCACCGTCGCCCCCACAGATTTAAAATCTGCCGTCTTTTTTTTAACCCCCCCCCCAAAAAAAAGAACGCAATTAAGGCTTCTAAAAATAGTGTTCCCAAACTTAAAACTGTCAAACTTTTGAAGAAATGACGACGTCTTTTGTTACTTAATTTTGAACGTTTTTTATGGTGCTTATAGGCTCAATTACTGTTCTAGGGTTGGTTATTAAACAATTTAAGTAAACTCTATTTAAATAACATTTACAATCAGAACTAATTTGTACCGTAGCTCAGTCAGCTCTCGCACTTTTTTTCAATTTCAAATAAATGTTTACATTTTTTCTGAAATTCAAGCAATGTTCGGCATGAAAATATGTTCAGAAGACTATAGGACTCCAGGACTTATTTTGTTAGAAATAACGCCCTGTTTACAATATGGGTATTTATTTACATATTTATATATTGTTATTATTTTCTCATATCACCATAGTTTCATTAAACTTGTTCTCTTTCAGTCTTTGAAGTTTTAAATCGTTTTCTTATAATGACAACGCAACTGAATTATTGTAAAATGATATAAACTACTGGTCCTAGTAGGGAAAATCTAATGATATTAAATGGGAAAATTAACAGTAACCAAGAGTTGTCCCGAATGCCAAGCATGATTCTCTTAAGAGAGCACTTTCACTCGAATAACACTACCCAACACTAAAAATGCATCCGGCTCATAGTTCCGAAGTATTTTGCCTCGCTAAATTCGAAACTCACGATAAAAAGTCGAGGTTAGCTCTAGTTTTCACTATACAGAGCCAACTAGGGTAGTGAAATCTCACTTATGCTTTTTTTCCCCGGCGGATAGATGCACCTCCCATGGGACTGACCGTCTTCTAAACTTCGAGTTCTGGTTGAGATAGAAAATCTCACTTCACTACATCAAATTTAAATGAACTTCAAGAAACTTTAATTCCGGGGAGAGAAATGCTCAAAATGAGCCTCTAGTACAGGGGTAGCCTCTAGTACAAGTAACTTTATGTAAGTTCGGAACGCTTATTGATTATAGTTTGCTTTGCTCGTTAATCGGCTGGGTTTCGGTACCTTGGTTGCTTGGCGATATACGCGATAAAGAATGGCGTTGATGAATTTTTTCACATTTTAATGCAACTGTTAATGCAATTTAATGCTTTATATTTCTTTGGAGAAATATTTTAAATAGCGAAGGAACTTTTATTTTATTGTTTTTTTTATTATTATTTTATTTTTATTTTTATTTTTTATTTATTTATTATTTTTAATGGTATGCGCGGGAAGAAGAGATTTTCATGTATTCAAGGGAAATTCTTTAAATTCTTAGCACGGGCATCGCCATGCGGGTACAGCTAGTATTAAATACAATCGAGAGACGTATCACGTATTTGTATTCAAAAATCAACGGGAGAAGCTACATTTAAGATCCTGAGATTTTGGGGTCATATTTAAGATAATGGGTTCACGCAAGAAGCAATTTGTTCATGCAAAAAATGGTAACAGGACACCTTAAGTTTTTGAGCAATATTTGTTCTTCAAAAGTTTCCCAACATATGAGAACCTTACATGATAACCAAGTAAATGGCTCAAAGCAATCAATTAATAATATAGAAAACATGTTGAACTAAAAAACTAGAACTTAGAAAACTATTGTTGGGGCAACAGGCCCCACCCTACTCATTGGTTACTACCCAACTCATATGTTTCTATAGGCACGGCTCCTGTCCCTCCAAGCCTGCCTTTCTTCTTGAACGGAGACGTTGTGTATTAGTTGTGTATGTGTAGGCTTTTGTGTGTGCGTAGACCCGTGTGTACGCACGTTGGGCGTGTGTGTATATGTGTGAGTGCGTATGTGTATTAGCGTGTATGTGTGTAGGACATGAACGCCACTGATCAGGATATGTTACCGGGGGACGGAGTTGCGCCTGCAGGTGACGGTGGCGGTATGAAAAAGGCACGGAACATCAAAGACGGTAAAGTGAGAACAATAAGCAATCGTGATTGCTCAAAAAAAAAAAAAAAAAACTTGTCTTGCAAATTCAGAACGAAGTTCTCTAATTGATTCGAAAGCTCCCCATACCTTCCCCTCATTTTGAAGTTTCGAAAATTTTCCTCCGAGACCGGTTTCCCTAATGTTATAGTCTAAAATTTTTCCGTCTTTTGAGTTTCAATTTCGAAAAATTGCCGGGAAAAGTTCCTTCTATCCCATCTCCCCTCCCTTTCCGTAATTTTTCCAAAGATGACCAACAAGAGCGTTTTTAAGACTCTTATTTCAAAAAAAAGTAAAGGGAGAAAACTTCGAATCTTCAATCAAAAAGACTGCCTATTCTGGAACTTCGGATTTCGAAAACGTTCTGGAAGAAAGTTTCGAATCGCATTTTTTCCCCTAATGCCATTAAAGATGGACGGCAATAGCGTTTTAAGATTGAAATTAAAAACAATTTCTGGAGATAAGGCCACTAGACCTTCTCTCTTTATCTTCTAACATCATCGAAGTTAGTCTAAAACTGCATTTTTGAATTACATGAACTTTATTATTGTTGGGTAGAGTCGGTAGGGGTTGCCGTTTGAATGCAGTTGTCTAGGCGTTTGTCAGTGAGTTTTTCTACACTTAGTTTTAATGAATTTCATAGTGGAAAAGTTGAATTTCGTATAGATATGTAGCAGTGCATTTTATAACATAATGACCACTTGACAGTCAATGTCGCCTAGTGAAAAAAAATCTCTCCCAGAAGATGCGAAATCAAACCACTGGGCGACTTCAGAAATTCGGAATGTACTTATTCATTATTTTTTCTAAATTGCCGTTTTTGGCACTTGATTGAAAAAACTAGTGAAACGTGCTTTCCCCCTAAAAGTTTACAAAGATGGCCTACAGTCAAGTTTTTACAATTTCAATGGGAAGTCCACAAAAATCTCTCCTCTCCCAAATAAACAAAAATCGTCTAAAATTGTGTTAAAAAAAAATCCGGGAAAAGGTCATCAAACTCTCTCTCTCTCTCTCCACCCCCCAACACATCACAAGAAATCGTTTACAACTGTATTTTTATGACTTTAATTCCGAAAATTTTGCACAGGAAAGTTCCTCAACCCCCCTCTCTCCAATACCATCGAAGATTGTCAAAACTTTTGAATTTTTGGAGCTTCAATTTCGAAAAAATCGCCGGAATCGAAAACGTTTTCGAAAATGTCGTTAATGAGGGCTTTCAATTACGTTTTTTAGAATTTCAGTTCCGAAAACATTCCAGGGGGAGAGCCCTCAATCTCGAGTCCTTCTCCTAACGTCAATGAAGACCCACTAACTTACGTTTTTGAAGTTTCAATATTGAAAATTTGAGGGTTTTACTCCGGATTCAATCCCTTCATTTTTTGGCTACCAAAGACTGCTAACCATCGTATTTCAAAGCTCCAATTTCCAACAATTTCCGATGGAAAGTTCCAAACCCCATTCCTTCCCCCTACGTCATAAAAATTGGCTTACAACTGCGTTTTTGAGACTTCAGTTTCAAAAAATTTCCGGAGAGGAGCCCCCATGTCTTTCTTTCCGTCTTTCTTTCCTCATCTTTCAACATCATTCAAAGATTGTCTAAAACAGCGTTTTTGGAACTCCTAACATCGAAAAGTTTCTGTTCAAAAGTTCTGAACCCCATGTCTTCTGCTACGTCATCAAAAGATGGTCCTACAATTGCGTTTTTAGGAGTTCAATTACAAAAAAAATTTCCGGGGGTAAGTTCCGAACCCCCTGGTTTTTAGCAACACTAAAATTGCGTTTTTGAAGCTATCATAAAACAACTGGGGAGAACTCATGTCTCTCATCTTTTCCTTCAAGAACACAAAGATAGCAAATAATTGTGTTTTCGAAAATATACCCTTAAATTAAAAAAAAATTCCGGAACGGGACCACTAAACCTCTCTTTTACTTTTTAACCTCCAAATAGTCTAAAAATGCGTTCCGAACAAAAATTTTCGGAAGAAAGCCTGCAAACACTCCTTCCTTTGCGCGAATATTAAACAAAACTCATTCAACAAACAAATCCAAAACTATCTTCAAATTTTATTTACAAATGCAATTTTAGTATTTCATTATGTTCGGTACGTAAACTGGTAAAAAGAGATGCCATTTTGTTGCTGCGAAACCTTTCTTTTATAAGGAAAAAAAAACAATTGAGGACCTGAATAACAACTGAAAAAACTTTACGAGTTTTCAAATGAATCAAAAGTTAAAGGGTTTAATTTAGATAATAGATCCAGAATATTAGTAGAAACTCTTTTTTCAGTTTTTTTTATTCTTGTGTGTGTGATACTCGAAACACTTATAACTTTCATTCAAACTCTTTGAGCAAAGCACATTGCACATTATTCGGGGAAAAAAAAAACATGCTACAAATTTTTAACTTTTTAAAAAATATTATTTTCATTAGTCCACCCTCCCCCCCCCCTTAATGAATTAAGCTAACGCCCCTCTCAACAGGATCGTCTGGATCCGCCACTGATCTCTCCTCTAAAATGATCGTTTATATCCTTTCCGCGATCCCCCTCCCCCCCATTGGCATGCGCCTTCAGAAAAATTGGGGTATGCGCCTTTTTGAGGACCCAGTTCGACCCTGCTTTTGATTTATCAAAACTTTCACCAACTTCAGATGTCACTCGTCAACATCTTTTTAAGGTTTCCACCAGAGTTTTTAGGGTCAACACCAGATTCAAACTTGATTAGGTTTTAAACGTCCCCCAGAAGAGTGGGGTTGGCATTATACTTCATGCAACAGAATGATTCCTAAGTTCATGAAGATTACCTCTGCTTCAAGTGAACTTCTCCAATTAATATCTTGCAATTGAAAACATTATGTGTTTCAAACTGCATCTGTCGTAAAGCTAGGTTCGATTGCACGTCTATGTGTGGACACTGTAGTGGAATGCACTTTAACAATATTTCGAACCAAACCAATGAAATATTAGAAGATGGCCCCTTATATAAGACTTAAAAATAATAACCAAAAGCAATATTAAACGTTAATATCCGCTGTGAGAAAATAATCTCAGTTCAAATATACTGTTCCTGATTTATTTAAAGCTTAAATAGTTAGCCAAGCGTTAACATTGTTTATGGACTATCGTCGACACAAACGAATTATAAACTTTTGTAACAAATAATTGCATTATGGTAGTAAAAACTTTAAGTGAACGTCATTACATTGTTGATCCATTTGAAGAAAATTATTATTATCACATTATTATCTATAAATTTTGTTCAAACATTTATTTCCAAGACGTAATGATAAAAAGCTATTAATTTATTGAAGTTACTTTTTGGTTTTTGTTGTGAGTTTTCTGCATATGATTAAGTTGGTAAAATGGTGAAACTGAGCTATCTACATAAAAAGTGTATGTTTCAGAATTTGTGAATAACAATGGTCCCCAACAATGTTTTCAGAAACCAATTTCTAAATGTTTGGCTAACAATTTGTAACATTGTCATTAATCGTGCTTTTCGAGTTGTAACATTTCACAAAACAACGGGACACACGGATCAGCTTCGCGGGCCAGATACGGCACCTGGGCCGTAGGTTGGGCACCACTGGTTTATAATATTTTTAGGAGTGAAATAAAAAAAGGAACATTCCGGTAACATCATAAATTTTCAAGCTGCACGAGTATAATCATAGTACTGAACTGATCAGTGTGCAATGTTTCGGAAGGAGGGGGGAGCAGCAAGAGGGTTGGGGTCGGGACTTTGTGTTTTTTAGTGTTTTCTTTATTTACTAACGTCCTGTCAAAATTCAGCTTTCTCTTAATTAGTTGCGACACGAAAAGAGTATATAATCGTAGTACTGCTCTTGCAGTGTTTCGGAGCAGATGGAGGGGGGGGGGGCAAGAGGTGGGGGGGTCGGGACTTGGTGGTTTTTTTTAGTGTATACTTTATGTACTAACATCCTGCCAAAATTCAGCTTTCCCCTAGTTAGTTGCGACACAAAAAGCGTATAATCATAGTACTGCTATTGTAATGTTTCGGAGGGGGTGGGGGGAAAGCAAGAGGCGTAGGGGGTCGAGACTTGGGGGTTTTTTAGTCTATACTTTATGTACTAACATCCTGCCAAAATTCAGCTTTCCCCTAATTAGTTGCGACACGAAAAGCGTATAATAATAGTACTGCTCTTTCAAGGTTTCGGAGGGGGTGGGGGGTGGGGGAAGCAAGGAAGATGGGTGGGGGTCGGGACTTTGTATTTTTTTAGTCTATACTTTATTTGCTAACATCCTGCAAAAATTCAGCTTTCCCTAAATTAGTTGCGAACAAAGCCTATTTTTTTATCTTCATTGACTGGGCTGCAAGGGAAACACATGGAGGTGCAATCACGTTTGTTTGGAAGATGACTGTTTGCAGCGGCGGACTGGTCTGCTAGCCGATGCGCCCTCGAACGTCCTCTGTGTGCCTTCGGGGTTTTTTTTTTTTTTTTTTTTGGCTCCCTCAAACCTGTGCGACTTCGTTTACTTTATTTATTTATTTTTGGCGTCCTTGAAACCTGTGCGCCTTTCCTTTTTCACGCTATCAAACGTGTGCGGTTTCGTTTATTTTTGCACCTTTAAAATCTTTGCGCATTTGAACTCAGTTCTTTCGTGCCCTTTGGTAGCTAAGGTTGGCGCCCCTCTTGGGGGACCCAGTGAGCCCCCTGCCTGTTTGTCGATCTTTGTGATTTATAATCCTCTCCAACGAGATTTTTACTCTCTTTTCCCGTCTTTCGATGTCAGCGCCAGTGATAATGATTCGCATGCATGTCACTATCCAGTACTTCGTGCTCGTGCGTCAACAAGAAAAATTTCCTGAGACAAGTTAGAACTGGGGAGTAAAAAAACAAAACAATGTGATGTTGATTTAGTGATACATCCCTAGCTAAGCATCATCTTAATAATAATAATTTAAAAAAAAGGCTTTTTCGATGTTAATGTAGTGTTACAGAATTTGCCGTCCTTAGCAAAGTGCCGCCCGGGGCGAGTGCTCCCCTTTGCCCCCCTCCCCCTGCGCTACGCCACTGCCAGACCCCTCAGTTAATCTCAACGGTTAACTGTGCTAACTGGGTGTTAGGACTTAATGTTTCCCCAAATTAGTCCGACAGGCGTAATGCCGATACTGGAAAATTATAGTTAAGACCTACTCTCCCGTTACCGTGAAAGACGGTCCGAAGCATATACTAGAGGTTATTCAAGCAACAAGACATTTACCAAACAACATTAAAAGAAATTCTTGATCCCATCATTCAAAGAAACTCGCTCTTTTGTCACCCAGAAAATATGATGTGGCGATGATATTGGAGCTACACACAGCACACAAGGACGTAGCCAAGGGGTGGGTCCATGGGGTCCGGACCCCCCCCCCCCCTCCCGAAAGACCCCTGTCATTTTTTCTCAGTTGTTGCATCTCGCATCAACAAAATTTTTCCGAAAGAGAATTTTTTTATAAAACCCTGCATTTTCCCCTTAAATATTCCCATTAATCGGAAAATTTCTCAGTCCTTGAGTCAATTCAGAACACGAAAGAACCTCGTGCACCAACTGCAGGTTCCCAACTTTCGTCTGCCTTTTACTGTCGCGCACTACGTCGGAAACCGGGAAATGTCGGTATCGTCTTTCAAACCAGCTGGGTCGTTGTGACCTTGAAATTCAGCCCCTCTCCTTTGGTCCATCAGATTGCCATCGGCAAAGTTAAAAACAAGCATTTATTGCCCCCCAGTCTCATTGTATCCCAGTCTCATTGTGCCTGGTTTTCTTTATTTCTGTCTCCTTTCTTTTTGGATTTTCGCGGATTTCATTAGACGCATGTTGCACGAAAGACAGCCAGAGTGAGGTGCGGTCCTGGTGAATCAGTAATTGAATTCCGATTTTTTTCTGTTTTAACACGCAGTTTTTATCTACATCATACTTATAGGAAACATATCTTGAAGAAACATATATGCAAAAGAAAATTAAGTTTACCCAAACTAGGTAAGAGCCAGTGCTCCCTTTTAAAGTTTTCTTAAAAATACAAGCAATTTTACGTGTTAATGTGTTTTTCCATTTAAAAACTAATTTTAGATTCTAAGCCAGTAGCGAAAAAAGAATTCTTCTACACATTTCATGTGCTTGAGGATGAGAAAAAAATTATTATTGATTTTTTTTTTTTTCATTTTAACTCTTTATATTTTTGGACATGGTTCATTTCAGATTCATTTTATATTTTGATAACAATTTTATTTGAACTTTTAGATTATTTTAAACATTTCTCTCCTTTCTGAGTAACAAATTACATAGATTTTTTTTTCTGATGTTTTCCCCCAATATTTAAGCATGATCATTGAACATATTAAATGCCCAAAAAGAATTCGTGTTTGAAGGTAAAATAAATAAAATAAATGAATAAATAAAACTTGAAGTTGATGTAACGAATTTTTTGCGGAATCAAAAATTTTATAGAAAAATAATTGAAAATTACTTGAATATTTTTCTGTGATCAGTTTATGAAATTACAAGTTCGGCCATATTAAAGCATGTAATAAGTAATTTATTACGAATTAATACTCTTAAATCTTACTGAATTGTGATTCTATGATCCCAAAAGAAAAACAGTTAGTTTTTTAATTGAAGAAAAGTTATCTCTCTCTCTCATCTCTTATTCGATGTTGTCCCATAAAGCATATTTGTATTCCAATTGTACTGAGAAGTTATTTAATTAGCATCTATGCATCCATCTTTAGTAAATTGTGAAGGTAGCATTAAACGTAACAAAAAACAGGCATATGCATTTAACTATAAATTACTAGGTGAAAATTACCGCTATTTACTGCGTTACAAGCAAAGAAACAAAAAAGGTGAATACGAGATAAATTTTTTTGAGTTTTTCGTTTCTATATCGCTTTTTTTTTAAATTTTTTCGACTCTTATTTTCTTCAAGCTAAAGATATTTGCTATTTCTTGCAATAAAGTGTTTTGCTAACATCGTATTAAAGAAAAAAAAATCATTGCCTGCGTTGTAAAATATGATATGTATTGTTGTTAAAATTAACAACACGTTGTTAAAATAAAATTACACAGATGCTTAATTTAATTCATTAGGTATACATTCCATTAATCGGCATGTAAAAGATCCCTTAGGCCGTTTGACTGTGAATACTCTTGACAAAATTAAATTCCTTTTGCAGTTTCGCATCGAAAAGAGCTCAGGTGTCTCCATCTGGTGGAAACTGGGCATCAAATTTTTCTCTGACATTCACATCCGCGCCTTAATGGTGGCATATGAATGACTGGATGCCATATGGTTGGTTCTCACTTGTTCCGCAAAAGGCTAAAGCCTCTAACACAGCCCCATTAGAAAAAAAAAATGATAAAAAACGGCAATACGCCTTTTCCAATATTTAAAAGTTTTTCGAACAGCTTTTACCCTTTGAGGAATAGTGACTTCACTTGAGAACCCCATTTATTTCTTGCTTCTCTTTTTTTATTTCAGCTAACTGGAATCATTGTGTCAGTTGGCTGAAGAAAAAAAATTATATATATAAAAAAATGGTTGCATCAAAGGAAGCCTCCGTCTCTCAAAGAGTTAATAGTTTGTTCAAGCTTTTAATTGATGAAAAGGAATGATAATTATAAAACGGATAAGATTGGAAATATCATTCTATTTCGCATTATCAAAAGAATATTATAAATGTAAATCAATAAAAACTAATTCAAGCTTTTTAAATGAAACCTTGTTAATATTTTCGTTGAGAGAGTTGTAGGATTTTGCCTGAAATGTTGTTCAAATCGGACAGGGTTACGTTATATAACATTCATATAGTTATACATTCGACTCCATAGATATAGATTCATTTATCCTCATATAAATAATGCCGATGATCGAGTAACCCGCGTGTTTCAACAATGAATTCGCGCCACGGCATGATATGTAATTTGATAATATGTTTTGGTAATGATTAACATTCAGGGAAAGGCTTTATTGTGACAAGGCTGAACTCGATCCGGTAACTTAACAGTTCTACCGATAAGACTGTGTCATCTCAGAGGAATGAAGAAACGAAAACAATGTACGCTATCTACCGGAGTTTAGGGTTAATCCACTGGTGTTAGAGTTAAAATTTCAACTATCAAAATATTACCAAACAGGCAATTGCTTCGTTCAAATGTAGAAGAGTTGAAGCAATTTTCACCCGTCATACCTTGATGGGCTACTTTCTAGTTTTCAAATAAAATGGCATAAGTACAAATGCACATATTTTGTTGAAATATATTACAAAGCTTTAATATTTTATTAAATTATCGCATGCATTTTCCAAGTAATTTCTAGAACAGTTTTCGTTTTCCGTTTTTCTTTTAATGTGCCCTTTTTATTAATAGAAAATATATCACTCATTTTCAGGAGGACAGAGGTTCACCCATGCTTGGAAACTTTGTGTGTGATAGCTTTCAGTTTAATGTTAATTTACAAACTTTCAATAATTAATTTACCACTTAATATAAAATTTTTGTTAACTAATTTTAACTAATGGCTCTATTAATTTCAATTATTTAATTAATTTTAGTTAATTATCATATTTTAATAATCAGTTTTAATTGGATTTATCTTATCTTGTGTAACTATCAGCTACTAATTCTGCTTTAGCATGCCTCCTCTTTTGAAGTTCGTGCAACCTTGGACCCCCCCCCCCCCCCTTAACAAAGTTCTAGCTACGTGCCTGCAGCACATTCGAGAATTAGGCTACATGAGAATACTGTAAGTCTGAAATGCGCCGCCAGTAACGTCACGCTAGATTCTTCAATCTTTCATTAATTAATTTTCAAGCCGCAGATTATCCTGAACTTATTGATCGGCTTAGGTGTAAACTGATACCACTACCATTTCTGTTGTCAAATATGGCAACAGAAGACTTTGAACTTCATTGAAAGTGGCCATAGCTTGAATATTTGATACCGCACTCGATCGGTAGAGATATGAGCAAAACTTGTGACAGAGGCTGCGAGAAACTGTTGCAAGCATGAAAAAAACCCAGAAGGTTTTCATAATATAAATAACAATAAGATCAAGAACATGTGATACGAAGTCAGAATTTAAAGAACTTCAGCATAATGAAGTGGTTTATTGGGTAGGGTGATGAGTTGGATTGGACTCGACTTGGTGCCACCGCCACCTGCTTTAGGCTCATCATTTAGGGGGTCAGGTGGTCCATTGCCCCCCACCACGGCTTTAAGAAATAAATATATTTACATTTGGGTGGGAGGGATTTTTCTGTTTTCCATTGAAACTTTCATTGAATTTGCATCTTTTGACTCCTCCCTCCCCCCCCCCCCCGAAAAAATTTGAAATGACGGGCTGCATATGAACAAACTTTACTCAGCTAGGACTCTGGTAACAGTTTTGGGACTCCTGATTGGGTAGCCGACGCAAATGCGTCAGCCATGTTTTTTTAATCATCCAACTTAAGTGAACACATTTCCTCCTCAGCAGCTCTTAATTTACGTTTGAATGATTTTAATCCCCCTCCCCTTCGAATAACGCCTAGAAGGTCTTGTTTTGAGTTGAAACAATATTTAGAGCATGCAAAACATGATATAAACAAGATGGATGATGTTTTTACTTGGTAGCCAATAAGTAGTCTCCAAGTTTGTGTATATGGTCTCTAACACAGTAAAGGTTGTCTATATGCTGACGGGCCTGCACGTGGTGAGTCCTGAGTCATTTCATCAAAAGACAAATGTATGTAAAACATTAAAACGTATGTTTGATAGTTTATTTTTATAGCTTTATGTCAGCGTAAGAATTTTTGAAATAGTAATATAACTTTTACTTTAAAAATGGTATTATAAGGCTTTCTGCGCAAATTCGAATGATCGATAATGTTCCCCCAAGTTTTTTTTATACATTTTGGTAACTACAAAGTGTATTTTTATACTATTAGAAATGAAGTAAATAATTTTTTGAAAAAAATATTCGTCTTCAAAAATCGCCATTTTTCATTTTTTTTTTTTTTTTTTCAACTTGAGGGCTCTTGTGCGATTTCAAAAATCATTTATATTTTTTTAAAATTATTTTTCCCGTTATTAGGAAGCCAATGCTTAATAGTACACAAGCCAGGTCGGAAAATAGGGGAGTCATTTGACCCACCGGGAATCTTATTGTCAGCCGTAGTGTAGATCATAAAAAGAGTTCAAGCACCACGCCATAAATTTTGGGAGGTACATTCGACTACACCGGTAGCAGGAAGTAACACATCGATGAAGGGTATTTTGGTATAAAGAGGTTTTGTACGGCATATAGTTAATTTTGAAGATAATCAATTTAAAGTCATTTTTAACTCATTGCCGTACAAAAAAATGGGTCAGGAAAAGCCCAAAAGTTTTAGGTTTCCAATTATTTTACGGACTTTTTCAGTGATTTTACCATGTACGGCATTAGTATATTTTCTTTTCTTTTTATATATAATTTCATTGTTTTTCAGCGCCGTACAAATTTATTGGTACGGGGGTGAAAATATGGCGGTGCCAACCCCTCTTTTCAGAACGAAGGTTGCGGGTCATTTGATCCATTATAAATTTTCAAGATTCTAAAACTTCTTCAAAAAACAATATGGTTTGATATAATGCCGTACATTTTGGGTGGTACATTTGACAACACCGGAAGCAGGAAGTGACACATCGGGAAAGGGGTTTTAGGATAAAAAGATCTTGTACGGCATATAATTGCCGGACTAACTAAATAATTAATTTTAAATAATAAACTAATTAATTTTACAGATAATCAAATAAAAGTCATTTTTAACTTATTGCCGTACAAAAAAAAAAAAAAAAAAAAAATCTGATTTTACCATGTACGGCATTAGCATATTTTCTTTTATTTTTATGCATAATTTCTTTTCTTTTTTTTTTTTTTTTCAATGCCGTACCAGTTTATTACTCGACCGGATTATTAGCATCCATATGGATTTTGAGTTTTTTTGTGATGTGATGTTTCCACAGTGGCTTGATCGGTAAGGCGTCGAACTCGTAACCGAAGGATCCCGGGTTAGAAGATTCTCCGTGTTCGTTAATGGGGACTGGGACGCGTTAAATATGTCGTGGTCATAAAGTTCTTCAAGGGAATCAATACCTCTAGGGGCGCTGAACCAGGGATTGCTCGGCTTCTGGTCTGGATAAAAAAAAAAAAAAGTTATGTTCAGGGCACCATCCAACCGGTAAAATCGCAAATAGTGGTAGGTACGGGCGACCCTGGAGTGTGACATGTTTTGTGTGACTAAAATCGAGAAATATTTTTTAACAGTTTCATTGAAATTCAACGAGTTTTCTTTACGAGCCTGCGGGCCAAATATAGACTTTCCTTCTCAATAAAAGTTTGAAAACAGAAAACACCTTTTCAAATTTCAGTCGAGATAAATCCTAATATAAATTATAGCCGATGATCGAGTAATCCGCGTGTTTCAACAATGAAACTCGCGCCACATTATGATAATTTGATAATATGTTTTGGTAATGTTTAACATGCAGGGAAAGGCTTTATTGTGTCAAGGCTGAACTCGATCCGCTAACGTAACACTTTCACTGGTAAAACAGTCATTTCAAGGGAATGAAGAAACGAAAACAATGAACGCTATCTACTGGAGTTTGGGGTTAATTCACTGGTGTTAAGGTTAAAATTTCAGCTTTCAAAATATCACCAAACAGACAATTGCTTCGTTCAAATGTAGAAGAGCAGAAGCAATTTTCACCCGTCATACCTTGACTGCGACTTTCTAGTAAGAAATAACTACCTCGACCTTTACCTATATAATTTGTAAACTCTTTACTCTGTCTCTTAGCAACACTTTAACAGACTTCATAAATAGTACTTCACTCCAGTCTTGGTCCTTAAGCTCTTTAGAAAACTTTCTATTGTAACTGGTTGGGTACCTTACTTACGGCATCGCCTTTCAATCGCCATCAAGCATGCATCTTTCATGCTGCAATGCGTTTCAGATGCACTTTCACAGTTCGGCAAGAGCGGAAGTCTTCGAACAATAGGACAAGCAGTTGTAAACACATGATCCTCTTGGACTTATACCCCACTTCCTGAAGCTATTATGGTGGAAATCGCGGCATCCTTTGCTGAGTTTTATGATTATAATAATACAAATTGCAGTTTTTGGAGCAAGGAAATGTGTTCTTGTGATGTCTTCTTCAATATCACACATAAAAGAACATGAGTGAAGGCTCAATAACAATTTTGAGAAGTCTTGGCGTATGAACCAAACAGCTGAATCAGGTTGTATATAATGTAATTCATTGAGGAACATCATAGAAATTACAAAGATGCAGTGTCCTATCGTTCGCCAAGTTAAAAAAAAAAAAGTTTCGCATTACAGTTGTGTTGCTGCTGGTAACAAAAAATGAAACATTGTAATGAATTTAATGTGCCATAAAGTGACCTAAATCTATAAGGATTAAAATAATCACATTACAACTTGCCTGATATGTAATGATTTTTCAAGCTTGCGCCTTTAGAAAAAAATTACACACACATTCCCCTCAAGATCTCAATTCTAATTACTATGCTTAGCTTCACAAATATGTAATTTTGTTGTATTTCTCATCCCAAGGCTTGCATCCTATGCTTGCACCTGTCAATATCATAGTTAGCAATATTAGGATAGACAAGTGTATGAGTTTTTCTTAATGCTTTTAAATTGATGACTTAGAGGAAACTCTCAAAAACCTGGACTATTTTCGAAGTTTGATGTTTCGTATGTCCATTATCCGCAGTTCTATTAAGTTA
Source organism: Uloborus diversus (assembly GCF_026930045.1). Taxonomy (NCBI): domain Eukaryota; kingdom Metazoa; phylum Arthropoda; class Arachnida; order Araneae; family Uloboridae; genus Uloborus; species Uloborus diversus. Next base: position 66,832,414 of record NC_072732.1, on the reverse strand, counting down.
AACTTTGAAATTGATTTGTTAACTTATTTACTTATTTCTCAAATGTCAGCTCAATTGACCATTATGTCATTAGACTATGGGATCTCTAATGATTACTGACTTTATTATCAAACTAGTGGTACCCGCACGGCTTTGCCCGTAGTTGAAAATTAAAAGGCCATTCGGTTCGCCTGTATATTTACATATAATGGATGACGAATTTCTCGCCAATTGGTTATGTTCATTCGCTCTCCCATTTCACGTCATGATAATTTCGTAATTTACTCGTCCATCTTATGATAATTTTGCTCCGGAAAATGTTCTTAAAATTGAAATAGAAAAAGAATAAAATGAATTTTCGAAAAATAGCTTCGAAAATTCGATTTTGTTCTTTTTCTATTCCAATTTTAATAACGTTTTATCGAGCGTGGATCATAACGTGGACGAGCAAATTATCATAACGTGGACGAGCAGATTACTATAACGTGGACGAGCAAATTACACAACGTGGGCGAGCAAATTAACGTAGTAAATTGGCGAGAAATTCATCATCCATTATTTGTAAATATACAGGCTAACCAAATGACCTTTTAATTTGCTACTACGGGCAAAGCCATGCGGGTGCCGCTAGTGTTAAATTACGCCTGATTTTACGTCACAATTTTTCAGAAAGTCCGCTTAATACGTTATTCTTAAAACAAATCAAAACAAATTTCCTCAACAAGAATGTTTTAAACTTTTTTTCTGAGAGTCTTTATTTTCATGATCAAGTCTTTTTTAGCTGTTTGAAACCGTTCTGGCATTTTTTCTGCTCAGTGTCATTGTTTTTATTGTCAAAGCGTGAAACTTCAAAACAAATTTTATTCGCCTATGCAAACCAAGAAGCAAATTTGCAAGAAAAAAAGTTAGGTGTTATAAATGAAATTATCGAAAAACAGAAAACTAGACTAAATTTCTTTCATTGGGAAAATGAAATCTGAACGATACAGTGGACACAGGGTAAGTGAATCAGTGGTTAATTGAATCAACTGCTTTAATGATTCAAACTGTCAAAAACAGAATAAAATCCAGCTTTATTGAATTTGTAGCTTTTTGAATCAGTCGCTTTATGGAATACTAGTGGTACCCGCACGGCTTTGCCCGTAGTTGAAAATTAAAAGGTCATTCGATTCGCCTGTATATTTACAAATAATTACGAATTTCTCGCCAATTGGCTATGTTCATTCGCTCTCCGCTTCCACGTCATGATAATTTCGTAATTTACTCGTTCATCTTATGATAATTTTGCTCCGTAAAATGTTCTTAAAATTGAAATAGAAAAAGAATAAAATAGAATTTTCGAAAAATCGCTTTGAGGTGCACACCTCCATGCCACAAACTAACTTGGTGCCAAATTTCATGAAAATTGGCCGAACGGTCTTGGCGCTATGCGCGTCACAGACATTCTACAGACATCCAGACAGAGAGACTTTCCGCTTTATTATGAGTTATGGAATAAAACCTGTTTAGAACAAACGTGATTCATATAAGTGGCGGCTACTGGACCTTTAAATTTGTATTCCTATTCCCGATTTTACGAATGATATAAAATTTTGAAAGGCTGCAGGAATGAAGTAAAAAATAAATAAATAAATCACTCCGATGGGAGCAAACCATCGGGTCCGAAGTAATTTCAGGGATTGTTTATCATTCTTTTGGTTCTTAAATATCGGTTTTCTAATGATTAGAAGAAAAGATATTTGGAAGAGGCCGAATCCTCTGCTCTTTTCATTTGATCCACTGATTGCTTACAATATCCCGATATTGTATCTACCATCCTGTAAAAGTTATTTTTAGTTTTTCTTAAACAGACGTTTTTAAGGATCAATGCAACTGAAACCAGCTTTCATATTAACTCACACAAACTGAAGGAAACTTTTCAACAACTAAGAGAATAACAAAGCAAATGATTCAACAATGACATTCATTTCGTATACTTCTCTTTTCAGTTCACCTTATTTGTAACAGTGAATCCAAGCAATTAATAGATGATGTTGAAAATAAAATTAAAAGGGAATTTGATCCATAAAAGAAGTTTCGTTTTTGTTCAGTGACTGGAAAATATTACAGAACAAAAGTGCTTTTTTAGACGTATAACACTGGTAGAATGCAACGTCTTAAATGAATAGACATTCGAAATAGTTTCGTTGGTCTGAAAGGTAAAACAGTCCCACAATATTGGACTGAACTCAGGAAGCGTTCTAATGTATTGTGTATTTATTTCATATTTTATGCTTCAAGTTTTTGCGTGACCACTCTCTACTGAAATTAAAAAAGAATTTAGTTAAAATTCGCACTTCAACTCGACAAAAATAAAACCCCTCGTAAAAAGGAAAAAAAAAGTAGTATGTGGATACCAACCCAACACCACTGTACTTTCTTTTACGCCTATTAAAAAATAATGTTGCCTCAAGTGCAGAACCTCAAATATTGCACTCCTAGATACAAGGTGATATACTGAATTCATCGCATTCAAAACTAAATTTTCCAGTTCCGTTTGCAATTTCGACATTAAAATTTAATTAAAATTCTGTAAGACAGTTTTCTTATTATTGTTCACAAATATAGACTCTGCTAACAAGACATGAAAATTCAAATAGTACTATTTTAGTTAGTAGTCTGTGATCAAAAGATCATCGCTGTGCGGGCTAGCAGTACCCGCTCAGCGATGCCCGTGCTAAAAGTTTAATGGATGGAAATCCGTTGAATAAACAAAATTGACGCCCTCTTCCCCTCTGATGTAAAATGATCATTTTTCTTTGTATAAAATGCGTACACACCTTTTCAAAAAAAAAAACATATTAAAGTTTCTTTGGAATTTAAAACTTTTCGTCAAATCATTAAATCAGATTTACAGTTGCTTTAAAACTGTATTTAGCGAGTAAAGCGGTTATTACTGCAATTTCATATTTCGCCAAATAAACAAAAAAAGACATCAAATAATATCTTTCAAATGTAAAAATTGCTCCGCAACTTTATTGTTTATCGCCAAACTCGCCCAGCAACCACGCTATCATAATCCATCCGTCTAACGAAAAAAAAAAAAAAAAGTCCAGTGGAACATTCAAAAATTATCGTCAGAAAAAAAGCAGAAAATGTCGTATATTCCACTCGGATAAAAACAATGAATTACATTTACGGTTGCTTTAAAACAATAATCCTAGACTGAACTGCTCAGGGCCTAACGCGCCAAGCGACCATGCTACCGGAACCCAGCCCTTTTACGAGTGAAGCGGATGCTTTTTCTTTCGCAATAATAAATGTTTCGCCAAACAAACAAAAAAGTATAAAATCACATTAACAGTAGCTTTCAAATCTTTATATATTAAGAGCTGCGATGCCCGGCCTTGAGAATAAAAATTGCGTCAAGGGACATATATTCAATAATCAGGCTTAAATAAAAGAAAAAAACACCATGCAAAATTACCCTTCTAAACAATGACGACAGATATTAAAATACTTAAATTAAAATGCGAAAGATGAATTTTAAAAGCGTAACCATGGAAACACGAAATAAAATAAGTTTAAGAAATTAAATGCAAAATAAGAAAAGAAACAGTGGATTCAAAAAGCGTAAATGTGGAAACGCGAAAATGAAATGGTTGACAACCTGAATCAAAATGACATTTCTAGAATTTGATTTAAAAACGCTTGTAACTTTTTTTCCTTTGAAGATAGAAGCTAAGTTTACTCCAGAGTCCTAAGTAGTTCCCAGCTTTTTACTCCACTGGAGTAAAAAATGTCGCTTTTTCCAACGGTGTCAAAAAGAAAACTGTGGGACAATTCCTTCACTTTTGTTGATAGATTTAATGAAGAAAGTAGTGCCTAAATTTCAGCTAAGCATAAAAAAGGTCGAGCTAAAAACGCAAATTACTCCCGCCGTAATTAAGTTAGAGCATTGAAACAAATTGTTTAGAACGTGGAAAATTCTGCCCTTTTCAACGATATATAATATTAATATGTGCAAGTAATTTTTCACTCCCATATTCGGGAATTTATGAAATTTGGGCCTAAATTGGAATAAAAAAAAGAACTATTTACCGGATTTTTTCGAATTATAGCCTATGTTACTCAGTAAGAAAGCACCTTTCATATAGTGAAAGAATTTTTCAAATAGGTGCAGGGGTTTCGGAGATTACCTCGCACATATAAAAACACAAAAATCCGCGATCTCTCTTTTTAATATTAGTATAGATTATGCAATACTAGCATTCCCGTATCCGGCATTGCTCTGGTAATGGAATTAGCAGGGGATAACAGTGTTTGGTGCGCCTAGTCATCAATCCCCTATAATAATTACTTATTAACTATATTTTTTCTACTTTTGGGAGAGTCCCGGGGCCCCTAGACTCCTTATATATATGTCCTTGTCCTTAACTGTCATTAACGGTCCTTTTAATGTATTGATTCTCTTTACCCGAGCAATGCCGGGTACGGGAATGCTAGTATATATGTGTTATCTCAGGACATTGATTTTTATCAATTACTTTTACGATGTGAAATAAAACATAAATGTTTTATGTATTTTATCTGTGATGATGGAGGGGGGGGGGGGACAGACACATATAACATTTTCCTAAAGTAATCCCATGTACTCGTTAAAAGAATAAATTTAAAAGAAAATATAAATAATTCAGTAAATAGGTTCAAAACTGAATGATTTTTTTTTAAATATTTCATCATTATTTATTTATTACTAGTGGTACCCGCATGGCTTTGCCCGTAGTAGAAAATTAAAAGGTCTTTTGGTTTGCCTGTATAATTACAAATAATGTATGATGAATTTGCCCATGTTACGGTTCCACGTTGTGATAACTTGGTAATTTATTCGTCCATCTTATGATAATTTTGCTCGAGAAAATGTTCTTAAAATTGCAACAGAAAAAGAACCCCATCGAATTTTCGAAAATCGCTTCGAGGTGCACACCCCCATGCTACAAACTAACTTTGTGCCAAATTTCATAAAAATCGGTGCAACGGTCTAGGCGCTATGCGCGTCACAGACATCCAGACAGACTTTCAACTTTATTATTAGTCTTCTTTACTAATAATAAAGCTGTAAGTCTCTCTGTCAGGATGTCTGGATCTCTGTGACGCGCATAGCGCCTAGACCGTTCGGCGGATTTTCATGAAATTTATTACAAAGTTAGTTTGTAGCTTCGGGGTGTGCACCTCGAAGCGATTTTTCAAAAATTCGATTTTATTCTTTTTCTATTTCAGTTTTAAGAACATTTTCCGGAGCAAAATTATCATAAGGTGGACGAGTAAATTACGAAATTATCATGACGTGGAATGGGAGAGCGAATGAACATAGCCAATTGGCGAGAAATTCGTCATCCATTATTTGTAAATATACAGGCGAATCGAATGACCTTTGAATTTTCTACTACGGGCAAAGCCGTGCCTAGTATAATATAAAACCATAATGTAATAAAACCATATAAATAAACAAATGCTATTAAACTAGGAGTTATCAGCTTCCCTGGTAAGTCGTTATAGTATTTCTTCGAAATAATCTTATATTAACTTCAAATTCAGCACTTGTTTGCTGCGACGAACGTGGAAGCTTTAAAATGTAGCAATTTTTCGCCTATTTTCCTGTATAAGTTTTTAAAAATGAAAAAAAAAAAAAAAGCATGAAGTGGGCTTTAAATTGCAAAAATATATCCCTAAAAACAAAAAATAAATAATCAAATAAACAGTGAAAAATTAAGTAAACCGAAAGTTTAAAATTTTTTAATATCATTCCTCTATTTTTTTCAACAGTTTTCAAAAGGAGATGGCACATCGTGGAGGTCCGGTCCACCGGAAGGCTTGCCTGAACTCAATAAATTAAGTGTTGATTGTGGGAAAGAGGAAATGACTATATATCTAGAATTTACCTCACCGTATGACGGAAGTATATATTCCAAGACAAACGGACAAATTCCAAGATGTATTCACGTAGCACCACACTCGCACATAACAGAAGCTACATTCACTATCGAATACAACAGCTGTGGCACGCGTTCTGATCCACAGGGACGATATTACGAAAATACCATCATCATACAATACGATGACGTTGTCATTGAAGCCTGGGATGAAGCGAAAAAAATACGATGTGAGTGGCATGATGGGTATGAAAAATCTGCCTATAAAATGCCGATTACAATCTCAGATCTTGATGTAGTCGAAATGAATTTCCAAGGAGATGATGTCGACTGCTGGCTGGAAGTCCAGGACGGAAAGGGTCCCTGGTCAGCCAAAGTAGAAGGTCTAGTTCCACTAGGAAGCCCACTTACGCTAGTAGTAGCAATTCAAGACAGTGAAGGTCAATTTGATATGCGCGTTAAATCTTGCATAGCTCATGATGGACAAAAACATCCTATTCATTTGACTGATGAAGATGGGTGCGTTCTACGACCGAAAATGATGTCATCTTTTCAGAAAACTTCAGAGACTAAAGGCACCGCAAGTGTAATAGCGTTTAGCCACTTTTATGCATTTAAATTTCCTGAAACTGTTGAGGTGACAATTCAATGCACTGTCGAGATCTGTAGGCATGGATGCTCAGACACATGTATGCAAGGTCGAGACGCATATGCCGCAGTTACTGAACACGTTTTCAACGCACCAAACATCAAAGAACAAGAAATACCAACTTACAAAGACTCTCATGCCTTTTCAACTGTCGTTGCTTCAAAGCCAAACCAAAATAGTAACGTGAGCTTGAACAATTCAAAAGATACGTTTAGCAATCAGTCACTTGATTCTCAGGATGCAGATCCTTTAAAAAGTAGTGCAAATTCGCATAATTATTTCTTGAATAATTATCCATACGATTTATTTGATGTGTTAGAGGCTGAAGACCGACAAGACAAAGATTTTAACGATTTTCTGCCTAACGAAAACGAACATGTGAGATATGATGAAAATAAGGATATCTATTACTCACAAATACCCAACATTTTGAGAGATGTGAATGAGCGAGGGAAAAACTTCCCTTCCACTCAAATTATTCATGATATTTCAAATAATACCACAGAGAGTGAAGATATTTTCTCATCAACAATGACGCCTACATCTTCAGAACTAACAGAGACAAATAATGAAGCTTCAGCACAAAAACTACCAATAGCAGAAAAACTGCTGGATGAGAAAGATGAAGTTTCAGATGATAAATTTTCCACAGATAATGTGATCCTAAATGGTCCTCAAACAAACATTTTGTTACATGAAAATATTAGTCCAGAGGAATCCACCACAGAAAATGGCTCATTTGCAGAGAACACACAATCAGAAGTGCTTCATCAACTATTAGATGAAGGAATTACAAATGATGAAAGTGTCAGTGAATCAACGGATATATCTGAAAGTAGATCACCAGAAACCAACTATGAAACTTTTAGGAATACGAATGACTATAACGAAGCTCTCATTGAAAGTAAAGAAGCTTTGACAGATTATTACGAAGTCGTCGAGTCTAACAGGAAAATAGATAATGATGATAGTACAAATGAAAAACTTCATGAAGATCTGCCACATTTTAAAACCAAGGCTAGAAAACCGAGTGATAATTACGAAGCAAGGAGGAACTCCCATCATTTTAATTATCGACCTTTTGTTCCACCAGCACCATTGCCTCCATTAACTTTATACAATGGATTACCATTATATTATTACGGTCAACCTAACACAAATATAGAGTTTTTTGACAGGAATGGCAAAGACTACTTTGATAGTTATCCACAACAAAAAGATTATGTTAAATCCAAGCTTCGTAGACCAGGGAGAAGAAGGGGAAGACGGGAAATTGGAGAAAAAGAGCAGTTGGGCTTGAAGCAAACATTGCGAGTAATTGCCACAACAGATTTAGACTTTATAGCAGGTGATGTAGAAAATACAAAGCCAACCTTTGTTGGAAAATCTGACGATTATCCTGATGTATGCATAGCAACATCCAGTTTTGCAGCTGGTTTAGGGTTATTGCTATTGGCTAATGTTTGTGTTCTATGTGTTGTTGTGTTTTTAGGGTATCATTATTATATACATAGAAAAGTAAATGTAAAAAATACCGAGCTTCTTTGCACAGAAATGTCTTAAAAATACACCATTTTTGTCTAAAAGAAATCAATGGGCTTATTATAGTTGTCAAAATTGAATTTATCATACACACTTCACCATGAAGTCATTTAAGACACAGAGTAAACAAAATATTTTATTTCACTATTAAAACAATTACAACATTTTTAACAGCATTTAAAGAGGAAAACAGGAAGCAGTATGCAAGATGTAACACAAAATATTTAATGCCTTTGAAACAAGAAACACTCTCATTAAAAACTTATGATACAACCAGTTTCTTTTCTTTAAAAATGATACATTTTGATTTAAATTACAGTTAAGGCAAATTGGAACTATATTACAAAATATGTAAATGTATATATATTTTCAAACCTTATTTTTAACTTAATATTTGAGCCATTCCTACACAGTTATGGTGCAAATGAAATCGGAGAGAAATTTTAAAGACAATTGATACAAATTGTTTTAAACTCATATTTAGCAGATAAATTAATAAAGAGAAAAGACAAATTTGAATTAAAGGTGGAGAACCAGTAATGGTAAAAAAATACATTTCAAAATAAGGAATGTAGTTTAAAATACCACAAAGAATAATTGACATTAACAAAAGTACAAAGATTAAAAACATTGCATACATATACTTTGAAAAAGATTCTAAGTAAAACCTGAAATGGGAATGTATTAGGACTAAAAAACATATCATGCTCACAGAAATACATTTAACAATTATATAAAATATGTCATAGATAATCATCCATAAAATTTATACAAAAACAATTTCTCAAATGAGGGGCAAATATTATGAAACAGCAAGTCAAAACATTACTTAAAAATACTATTAAGTGGTAAAAACAATGGTTTGGCTGTAAATAATACAAAATTAATGAAAATAAACTGTTTATCTGTTAAATTCTGGAATGCTTAGATAGCTCTGAAGAGTTGAAAAATAATATGCAAAATATTGCTAGGTGGAAAAAAAAAACTTGTTACACAAGTAAACATCATTGTATTTAGTATTTGTGTATTATTTAAGAAATAATTCATTTTAATAAACTACCATTTGCTCTTTAACTGTGGATTTATATAATTACACAAAATGAATAATGTAGTGTATCAACTTAAAATCTACTAGTAATTTTTATCAAAAAATGTATATTTCTGCTTAGCAGTTAAAAGAAAGACACTTAAAACAAATCTAAATGCAAGTCGGCATTTAGATTTGTTCCCCCCCCCTCCCCACACAGTGTGCGGGAGGGGGGTGGGATTGACAAAAAAGCTCTAATAAGGCATGGAAAAGTAGTTTTATTACCTTTTCATGAAAAAAAAAGAAATGTAAGCAATCACAAAACTAAATGAAAATAAACATATTTAAATAAGTCAAAATACGGAATTTATATACCATCTATATAATATATTTTGGCTTTTTTCTCAGAACAGTTTATATCAATTGATTTGAAAGAAAATTAATGCCTTTTACCCAGAAATTTTTTAAAGAAAGTAGTGTTTTCAACATGAACTGTCTATTTGTCATAGTTGCATGAAGTAAAAACCTTTTAACAAAAAAAAAAAAAAAAAAGCATGGTCAAATTATCAAAATGTTCCCTAATCATCAACTAGAGACAACATTTCCCCCCTTTAAAACAAGCTACAACAAATATCCTCTCATGGCATGTCACCTTACTTGCAAACTCCTCCACATTTCACTAGTAGAATTTATAATTAAGGAATACAATTTATGACACAATCCATACCATGAACACAAAATAGAACATATTAATTCTGATAATTACAAATAGAGCTCAAAAATATGGATTTTATTTGTTGTGCAAGAGTAATTTGCATGGCACAGTACACAGTTATTTCGGAATACAATGAGCACGCCCAAAAATAATGAGCAATACAGTCATGAACGGAAACAATGGGCGCATCAAGTATAAATGAGTAACAGAAATGATCTATTAGTTGGTGATACTCACACTCCAAAAAGGAATACATTATTCCAAATTTTTTCTCCTTGACCTTAAAATAAACTAATGACTTTCACCCTCGAAGATTGTTCCTTAGAACATCAAAGAAACACACACAATTCCTTGTAAAAATTTCATTTACTCTTGAGTTATTGGCCCCCAACTATGCCAGTTTAATAAAAGTCATTTTGGGATGCTTTAATTGCTAACAACGCTCAAATTCCAACACTTTTCTGTCCCTTTAAAAACAGCTTTCTAAAATGATCCAAATGGAATTTTCCAATTTAAAAGTTGCTTTTCCTAATAGAAAACAAATTTTTAATTAAAAAAAGCTATATTTTGTTAGCGCAAGCTTAAAAATGCTTGAGATTTGCATAACACTTCCACAAGTATAATTGTGAAACTACTGCTATTCAAAACAGAAAGTCTGAGTATGTGTGCAAGACAAGAAGTGTCCCACATAAAAAAAATGGTCTCTGATTATCTCAATAACTTTGCTCATGGACTCATCATAATGAAAAGGTCAGGAAAATCAGACGAAAATTTCAGACAGCCTATTTGGATAGAGCATAAAATGTTGTTCTATAGGCCTTACTTACGCAAAGTCTAAACAACCAACTAATTACTACGACTAAACTTTGTATTTCATACCATGCTTCACAATGGTATGATTTCCAACCCAAACTTTGGTTGCCAGTAATTCAAAAAGCAAATGAGATCTTTGATGTCTTAAGGTAGCTACAGGAAAAAATTTTTGATTTTCAATGTGGTTGCATGGAATTGACAAAGAAAGAGCCAGAAATATTAAAATAAAAACAAAAATAACACATATGAAATATAATAAAAAGCATATAAACTGCAAGGAAATTTTGTTTAGTCTCAAGTTCAAACATAAATGCCTTCTCTGTTCAAAAAAAAAAAAAAAAAAAAAGAAAGAAAAGAAAAAGCAAGTGAGAAATTCATAAAAGCTTTGTTAACAAAAACATATTTCAAAAGTTAAAATGGCAGTTTATCTATTTTTTGTCAGAACCATTAATGGTTTCATCTAACTTTTTTCTAATATTTTCAAATGAATCTCTGCCCATGTAGTCTATTTGTCCATGTTCCCATGCATATAATCTTGTAGCAGCATCAGATGCACGTCTCTCATATACGGGACTAGATGTTGAAGCTTCTCTGGCCGGAGAGGATAAAGCCAGATCAGAAACAGATTTTGTGATCATGGACTAAAAAAAAAAGTTACAAGAAATCTTAACTATTACATCATGTTTAGATTATTACAAAAAATTCTAGTTTTAATTCATCCTTCCTTTTCAAAATAAGGAAAGGCATAAAAGAAAAGTTCCTGAAAAGTTACAAAAAATGGGAAAAATATTAAAAAGTTTTCAATTTGCCATTCTGACTCGCTTTATCCTCCTAAATCGCAATTGAGATATTGACTGAAATCTGAATGTGCAAACAATTTGTAACTGTTATAACCAAGTCATCTAGGTTGGTGTTAAACTTGGCAAAATATTGGCAAGTGTGTCGATATATTGCTGGTGTGTTGATTTGATATACACCAACCAACTGGAGAAGGTAGCTGTACCAAGAGGGAGCAGCTCATTTTGCAATTGCAGCGAGCAGAGGCAGGCCCGACAAGATGTCAACTCAGCCTAGTCGGAAACAAAGGCCCAGGCCTTGAGGGGTCCCGGCAACACTGACACAAAAAAAAAGAAAAAAAAAGAAGGAAAGAAATTTAAAAAAAGAAAGAAAGGATGAAAGATAAAGGGGGGAAACTACGAACATAAGAAAACGTAAAGATTAAGAAAAATTTACTTTTTTGATATCTACTGTTGTGGCACTTAAAACATACAAATACATAATACAAATCATGTTAATGTCTGTAACAATAAATGAGGTAAAGTAACACCTGAGCAGGAGACTTTAATTTTCGCATTTCATTCATTTACCTCCATTTGAACACACAAGCAACTTTTTAACATTTAATTATGTAGTAAATTGGCATAACAGCAATCACTTTTGCTTTAGAATTTATTATAATTAGAAGTGTTTGAGAGTGTTGTGAAGGTTTATAACAACACCCTAATTTTGTATAAGAATTTGACTCCATTATTTTAAAAAAATCGACAAAACTTTATTTACATCACATATACTTCAAGAAGTCGTCATTTTTTATTTTCTCAAGACTAAATTCGTGGAACACGATCTCGTGCATCTTTTTTACTTTTTTTTCTTTACGTGTTGCCATTCGGCAGTTTGTGTTAAATAGAAATAAAATAATTAAATTTAAGAATTAAAAGACATTAAAAATATGGATGAAAATATAATACTAGAGAATTATCATTACGTGGTAATAATTTTGACTGAGAAGGGCACTTCAGTACCCCCTTCCCAGTAATGATGATAATAAATGCGTTGCCGAAAGTCACGCATTAACCACGAATGACATGTCCATAATTCTTTGGGAAGTGAACTGTTCGTCTATATTTTGTCCTATATGAAGTTTCTTCATCTTTTTTACGCATTTCTTCTTCTGGTTGGTTAACATTGTCCTTGTCAGCAGACAGAAATGCTGGTTTTAGCCTGTCTACAGACACAGTGACATTTTTGCCTTTTATCATTACTTTGAACACTTTCGCGCCGCGCTTGATGACTGCATAAGGTCCGTTGTATGGCGGCTGAAGACTTTTCCGCACCCCATCATTTCTGATAAAAACATGGGTGCAAGTTTTTAAGTCTTGTGATACGAAAGGCTTAATATTAGAATGTGATTTTGTCGGTAAAGGAGCAAAATCGTGAAATATATCTCTTAGCTTCTGTATCATAGTTTCAGGGCTTTTTATAACCGAATGTTCATCGAAAAAATCTCCTGGAAGTCGAAGTGAAGTTCCATAAACAAGTTCGGCTGGTGAAACATTCAGATCCGTTTTAATTGCTGCACGGAATCCTAGGAGTATGGTGGGAAGAACTTCGGTCCATTTTTCATTTCGTCGAGCTTTTAAAGCACATTTTAATGGTCGATGCCAGTTCTCAATAAGACCATTTGATTGAGGATGGTATGGTGAAGTTCTTATCTTTTCGGCACCAATGAATCGAGTTAATTGTCGAAATAGCTCAGACTCAAATTGACGACCTTGATCTGATGTAATTTTTTCTGGACAACCAAATCTTGAAATCCATTCAGACATCAACGTCTTAGCGACAGTTGGTGCTGTCATATCACAAATAGGATATGCTTCTGGCCATCGCGTTGCCCTATCAATTACCGTTAAGCAGTAATTCTTTCCTTCAGATTCTGGTAGTGGTCCTATTAGATCAATGTGTATATGGGCGAATCTAGATGTGTTAATATCAAATTTTCCTTCTTCAGTTTTAGTGTGCCTGAAAACCTTTGATCTTTGGCAGTTTAAACACTCTTTAACCCATACTTTGATATCCGTAGCCATTGAAGGCCAAACAAATCTCTGCTTAATAAGCTTAGTCGAACCTTTTATACCTGGGTGTGTTAAATTATGTAGGTTTAAAAAAACTTGTTTACGAAAAGTTTTTATTAGAAAAGGTCGTGCTTTTCCTGTAGAAATATCACAAAATATTTCAGTTTTTGAATCAGGCATAGTAAGTAATTTTAATACTAAATTAGATTCCTTATTTTCTAAAGCAGATTTAAGTTCTAAGTCAGATTTTTGTTCAACACCTAACTTAGCGTAATCTAGCGAAGTAGGAAATTTAATTGTACTTATTCGAGAAAGGGCATCGGCTGCTTCATTTGAGCTACCTTGCAAATATTCATTGTCAGTTGTAAACTCAGAGATAAAGGATAACCATCTACTTTGCCTATTTGTGTCGGTATCTCGTTTCTTTTGAAAAGCAAATTTTATTGGTTTGTGATCAGTGTATATTATACATTCTTTCGCCTCGATGAAATGTCGAAAATATTTTACTGATTCATAAACGGCTAATAATTCCCTATCAAAAACCGAGTATTTTAACTGAGCAGTATTCAGTTTTTTTGAAAAAAATGCTATTGGTTTCAACCCTTCTTCAGTCTGCAGACTTAAGGTTGAACCAATGGAGAAATCACTAGCATCAGTGTGTAATGCTAACTGCCCATCCTGCGAGGGAAAGACCAATGCAGCGCCAATCAAACTTTGTTTAGCTTTCTCAAATGCGTCATTCAAAATTGGAGACCATTCAATCGGAGTGCTATCATTCTTTTTACATCCTCTTATTTGATCTGTTAAAGGGGTAAGCAGTCTCGCTGCATGTTTAACAAATCTTCTAAAATAATTTATTAATCCAATGAATCGTCGAAGCTCTGATATTGTTTTTGGCTTAGGATAACTTTGAATGGTTTCAACTTTTGATTTTAAAGGTTTAATTCCTTCAAAAGAAATATCATGTCCTAAAAATGATACTTCAGTTTGAGCAAAAACACTTTTGGAAATATTCACATTTAAACCATATTTGGCAACCCTACCTAATACAATTTTCAAGTGTTCTAAGTGTTCCGTTTCATTTTCGGAAAAAATTAGTATGTCGTCTAAATAAGCAACAGCGAAGTCTACATTTGAAAGTGCCTCGTTAATAAATCTTTGGAACGTATTTGCTGCACATTTTAAACCGAAATTTAAATATAAGAACTCAAAACTACCAAACGGTGTGGTAACTGCAGTTTTTTGAATATCATCTTTGAAAACTGGAATGTGAAAATATGCCCTAACAATATCGAGTTTAGAGAAAATTTTCTTGCCGTGTAAAATGTTCGTTACATCGTGTATGTGTGGCACAGGGTAACGGTCAGGCACAGTGACCGAATTTAACCTTCGATAATCACCACAAATACGGTAAGATCCATCCGCTTTTGGTACCACGTGAATAGGAGAAGCCCAAGGAGATTTTGAAGGACGGCATATTCCTTGATCCATAAGGTATTGAAATTCTTTTTTAACTTCGATTAATACCTTTGGATGTAAACGTCGAGGCTTAGAAAATAAAGGCGGTCCTTTTGTTTCTATATAATGGACAGTATCGTGACTGACTGGTTTTTTGAAATTTGGGATAGGATTCAATAACTCGGGAAAATCTTTAAATAATTCTTTGTACACCATATTATCCGAGACTAATTTAATTCCACTATATTGAGTTTTAGTTAACTCTCCCTTCGTTGTCAAACCAGTGACTGAATCAATTAATCTCGACTTCTTTAAATCTACTAGTAGTGAAAAATTTTGTAAAAAATCTGCTCCTAGAATTGGGCAAGAAACATTTGCTACAACAAATGGCCACTGATATATTCTACGCAATCCCATGTTGATATTTAACACCTTGTGGTCGTACACAGCTATTTTTGAATCGTTCGCAGCATACACGTAAGTGATGGGAGTTTTTGCTTTGAATGAAAAATGGGCAGGAATGCAAGAAATATCACTGCCACTATCAACCAAAAAATTTAATCCCGTACTTTTATCCATTATGTGTAATCTACACTGTTTATGTGCTGCTATGTCAGGGTAAATATCGTTATTAGACATAGCAGCTATGGCAAGTTTTTTTGAACTGCATCATAACTGCATGGTTGGCGACATTTAAATGCTTTATCGCCGAATTTTTCATGATAAAAACAAAACTCAGATGTATTTTGATTATCTGAGGGTGTTGGAACTCGTCTACTCCTAGATTGGGACCTATATCTATGATTACTACGACCTCTTGAAAATGAACGTTTTGATACCATTTTAGTTAATTCAGAAACTCGCATGGTTAAATGCTCAATTTGATTTTGCAAATTTGATATTTGCGTCGTTTGTTCACTATGTTTTAGTGTTTCTGAAATTTTGCAAACTGATGGCTCCATTTTTATTTCATGAATTTTATCAGCTAAAATGGACAGTTCAGTCAACTCTGAAGTTGATGCTGATAAAATGGCTTGAATATGTGTTGGCAAACGCTCTAACCAAATGGTTTTTAAAAATTCGTCAGTAATTGAATTTCGTGAAAGTTCTTTCATTTGCCGAAGTAAAACAGATGGTTTTTTATCACCTAATGTAAGTTCACACAAAAGTTTCTGTATTTGGCTTGATTGCGAATCGGAAAACTCTTTAACTAATCTATCTTTTAAAGCTTGATATTTATTTCCCTCTGGAGGAGCTATAATTAAATCCGAAACAGCGCTAAGTGTATCTGCGTCAATGGCAGATAACAAGTAGTTATACTTCGTCTCATCATTTGTTATACGTGAAACATTGAAATTAGCCTCCACTTGAATAAACCAAACTGTTATATTACTTTTCCATAGTGGAGGTAATCTGGTTGCAACTCTCAAAACTGAGTCACTTTGTACAGTATTATTGGTAAATTCAACATTATCTAAACTTTCTACCGACATTTTAAAATTTAACTAAAAATTTACAAGTAAAATAAACAAATGCAATTAAATTAAAACAAAGAAAAATTAGTCAAAGATAAAATTTATCTTTACACGAAAATAAAATTTAGGCCAGAGCATTTCCCTTCAAGTGAATGACTTAAAGTGAAGAGCATACCATAGAATAAAGCATTGTCCGTCTTCTTTTCTTTTCCTTTTTTTTCTTGTCCAAAACGTGGGTCACCACTGAGAGTGTTGTGAAGGTTTATAACAACACCCTAATTTTGTATAAGAATTTGACTCCATTATTTTATAAAAATCGACAAAACTTTATTTACATCACATATACTTCAAGAAGTCGTCATTTTTTATTTTCTCAAGACTAAATTCGTGGAACACGATCTCGTGCGTCTTTTTTACTTTTTTTTCTTTACGTGTTGCCATTCGGCAGTTTGTGTTAAATAGAAATAAAATAATTAAATTTAAGAATTAAAAGACATTAAAAATATGGATGAAAATATAATACTAGAGAATTATCATTACGTGGTAATAATTTTGACTGAGAAGGGCACTTCATGTTTTTCTTCCTTCAATAATTCAGATTTTTCAGTAGTCTTTTACTGCTCTCCATCCCCCCCTTTATATAGGATCATGGGCGCCTATATGCAAAATTTTAAGGGGGCCTCAGATATTTTCCCCCACGGAAACAGATTTCTGTACATATTAGAATTATTAAAATTTGATATATTTAAAGACTTCTTCATTAATAGCTGGAGAAGAAACGTTTTTACATTTTTGTAAAGAAAAAGTACTAAAAACCAGGAAGTTCTAATTTTGAAGGGGGCGGGGGGGGGGGGGGGGGGGCTTAATGTCACCCCCATATAGGCGCCCATGTCTAGGATACATGAACCAAGTTTCTCATCATTTTCCTTAAAATTCAAATTTTAAGATTGATATACGGCATAAAAAAATACACATATTTATCGCACATGCCACTGAATGCAATTTTAGTTGTTTTCCCATAGCATTTCCTAAATGAATGTTGCACTAGCAACATAAAATACAAGATATTCTTTTCAGTAGTAGCAAGAAGTCAGGATAGAAAATGAAAAAACAGGATGAATTTTACTTGAATCATATAATGTAGGAGGTCTTTTTGCTGTGCAGTGGATAAGTTTACAAAATAGACTCTCTCCTTAAATCATAGTATATCAAGCAAAAGAAAAAAAAAACTATTTAATAATGTTTCTCATTGAACTCCCAGAGTTCAATCTATTAAAATCTGATGACAGACATTTGGTGAATTTAAAAACTAAAAATTCTAAATAAACTATGTAAAAATATCTCAAACTAAGCAAAAAAAGATAACAAAAGGGCAATATTTTATCCAATTAACATATTAAAAGTTTAACAACAATAATCTTTCAAAAATCTTTAATTACTTACTTCCAAGTGCTCATCTGGCTCAACATGTTGAATATAAATGTCCCACCAAAGTTTCAGATGTTCATATGCGTGGTCGCAATCGGAGGTCTCAACAGTCTTACTTTGTTTATTATAACTATACATCCATGGCTTTTTGTTTCCCAAAAAATGGACAATTTTGACATTTTTGCCAAACCTTTGAAACAAAAGCAAATTCATTAATTCAAAGAAGTAAAAAATATAATTAAAATTACTCTTCATTTGTAAAAACCAAGGAAAATTGAAAAGTTGTTGACTGCTCAAATAAAAGGTTTTGTTGAATTAATGGAAAGGGAGCTCCAAGCAATTATTATGCCTACTGATCTTTAATAGCAATTCAAAAAATCTACCAATATATGCTTAGCTAGTGGTTGAATTTTTTAAATTAATTAATTTTTTTTTCAAGAATGAATTAGTTTATAAGCATGAGTAAGGAGTAAAATATTTCTGCATTTTTTTTTTTTTAGCGCAGTCAACTATGGTTCTGAGGAAAAACCAATGCAGTGAAATTAAATTACAACGAATACCAATACATTGCCCGCCGCTTATTAAAATCACATTCGTTCTGAGGACACTTGATTTTATAAAACGGCTGATTTTATAAACCGGCATGCCTACTCTCACTTAAAAAATGAAAGGTTTTGAAATTTAAATACAACTCTAAAAAAGAAATAAATTATTTCATTAATTTTTGTTTGAAGTGTTCCAAAATACAGTTGACATTTTAAATAAACATGAGGTACATATTTCTTTTTATTTGCACAAGGGTTTTAATTAAACAACAGTACAGTAATACTTTACCACAATGGAAAAGTTAAGATTCAATCTAGTTTGAAAGTTAACAAAATGTTCAAAATGTCTTGTAACTTTATACCTTATATTTTCCTCTTTGCTCTATAGTGCATTGGTTAACATGAAACACTTTTTTTGACGTCTATTGAGAGGGCAAGTTTGACACTGAGATCTCCTCACCTTCTGAGATTCCTTCACTTCTTGGTGATTCTTTATCAAAATTTTATGTATGACGTCTAAAAGTTTGATTTTATAAAACGGCTATAGTGATTTTATTAAAGATGGTTTTAGCATGTGTTTGATATTGCAATGACTCTGTTCTTCCAGTTTTGGTTTTAAAAAGCGGCTGATTTTATAATCCAGTGATTTTATTAGTGGCGGGTACTGTACAATGAAATATCCATTTCAACAAAGTAAATTTTAACTTTAGATTTAATTTCAAATAAATTGCTTGAATTCCAATACAACGAAATTCCGGTTACAACAAGCAAACTTTGTGGTTGCTTCAAGTTTGTTGTAAGGGGATTTCACTGTATTACCTAATATTCAGGGTTGGTAATAATAACATTAAAAAAAAAAAAAAAAGATTTGCAATAATGCAAATCAAATGTGGCAAAGTATTTCACGAAGTAAATAGCAGTTGCATTGTTGCAAAGTAAAAGATAATTATTAGGTAAACCTTGGAGCAGAATTGAAAAATGTCTAAATAAAACTAATTCCAAGAATTTATTGCTTTTTTGGCAAAAGTTGTTTTGGCAAAGCACTTCAGTAGCACTTCAGTATTCCAGTTAAGAAAGAAATAAAACAAATAAATTTTTTTTAAACAAAATCAGGAATATCAGGACAAAATGCTAAAAATAAGGACAAATTGACACAAAATATTTTTTATCGAGAAAATCAGAAATATAAGGACAACTACGAAGTCAGCCAGTGGCGTAGCAAGAAATTCCTAAAAGGGTGGCCTTGAAGCAAAATAAAGAGAGCATACATGTCCAAGAATTTAAATTAAAGCAATCAGAAACGTTTTAATTTCATATCGATATACACAGATTTTTTACGAGTAATTCAAGTTTTTAAACACAAACCAATAACTTTGATCATTAGAAATTGATTTTGAGTTTCATGCGAGATGCCTGGACTCACGGAATCATTTCCTTGCCTACGCCACTGTTAGTTACATTGCTGGCGGTGTATTTCATGTACTTACATTGTTGCAGGCACTTATAAATTGGTGACGGGAAAAAAGCACTTACTGTTTATAAGCAGGCAAATAGGTATAAGTTGCATTAGTGTTCATATTATAAATAAATGAAAGATGTCGAGAAATATCTTTTGTAGACCAATCATTAAAGTATGAATTTAATAGTCCTTGATCTCCACCTGTTTAAAAGAATTTAATGTATGAACAAATTACTTTAATCAATTAAAACTACAAGACGTACATGCAAAATAACTGGACAGCTTAATATAAAAATGAAAAGTGCAATTCTGAATACATAACAAATTTTCCAACTAAATGCAGGAGCCAATATTCAATTTTTTTTATAGAAATGAACAAAAGCAGCAACAGTGACTGTCTTCTGATTATTTCCACATAGTAAAGCTTTACTGAACTGCAAACATGTTTTCAGTATCATCACAAATTTAAACACATCACAATAAAAGCAAATAAAATACTGTTGACCAAATTGGGTTTATATTTACTTGCATCATATTTAACTTCTAAGAGACATGGAGCACACTTGTAAGAAAGAGCAATTACCAAGCGTTATGTATTTTATTATGCTATTAAATATTCCAATCTGTAAAACACATTATCATGTGTAGAAAGTAATGTGGAATTGATCAATTGAAAGTCATATCAGAAATGATTATAAAGTAAGATTTTTAAAAACAGAGAAATGAATGATTAAGTTACATGAGCAAGAAAACATAAAAAGAACAATCTGTAAATGTGTAGTCTCTAAAGTTAAAAATAATGTTTTATTGTACAAAACTTGAAGATTACTGCATACATGTGTCTCAGCACTACAAGGAACACCTGTTTTGATGTAAAAGAAGTGAGCTTATGTATGTTGCATTAAAAAAGGCATTCCTTGTAATGCCAAAACATGTGTGTGCAATAATCTGCAAGTGTTGTGCAATAAAATGTCGTTATTTTTAATTTTACTTTTCTGCACAAAGATATCTATTTATGTCTTGTGTTGGTCTGTAATTTGAGAGACAATATAGGAAGAATGTTGATAATCGATGTCAATGTTTAAGGTGATATGCAGCACAACTTCCAGAAGAATGCAGTTTGAAAATAGTTTTTATACATTTAAGTTATTTTTTATAAATATTTTTGAGTCATTAATATAGGATGATAAACACTATCAACAATCAACATTAAAGGGGATCTTCAGAATTGTGTTCAGAATATATAAAAATTTTGAAACTAGTTTCTATTTGTTAAATCTATTTCCGAAAATTAATCATCAAAGTAACTGAGAATCAAATAAAACAATAGTTTAAAAAATTTCAAAAAAAAAAAAAAAACACGCTTTTGTAGCAAAAAGAACTAAAAAGTAAAAAATAATCTTTGGATGATAAGTATATAAAGTAACTGACCAAACACTTTATTTTAAAGTAATAAAAAAAAAACGTGGGGTGTTGTCTATTTACAATTTTGCATGGACAACAAATGGAAGAAATTAGAGACAACTAATAAGAATTGATTAAAATTGGAATAAACTAACAGTTAATTAATTTGGTTATAGAATATTGCATTGCCATTGGATCTGAGGTCGCTTGCCAAAATTCAAAAGAATTCGATTGCAGGAAGTAGGCAAAATTTGAGTTGCAAGATTCTGTAACAAGATATATACATACATACATACAGGTGAAGCTAATAAAAGTGAATTTAAAATGATTACAGTTGTGTTAATATGTTGTTTTGTACCTGATATGTAGAGTTAAGTTGTGAATGTGAGAAAACAACAAATGCAGAGCTATATATGACTTAAAATATTACGATATCAAGAAAGTCATGTGCATGCATTTGACAAAACAAAAATTTAACAAATTTTTTTTCAATGGAATCCAAGATAATCATCAACGTCATAGTTACCAATTTCGGAGCTTTCCAATGTGTAAAAAATGGATGTGGCTTTGGTAAATAGGAATCAAGTAGAGACGTACCGAGTACTCGGTAACTACTCGGTACTCGTCTTACTTGGCCAATTTCCAAAAGTTTTTGGTACTCGGCCTATACCGAGTAGTTGCAAAAAATTGAATATTGTTCAAAAGCAGATTTCACAATTTTAATAAAAAATCGCAAGCATATAATATACTGCAATCATTTACAATTCAAATTTTGAGAATAATGAAGTTTTTTATGCTTAAATGGAGTAAGTCTTATATTTTAATATCCCAAAGTTATAAAACTTATTTATTAAAAATAGGGCAAAAAAGGTAAGTACAGAAAATGTGAAATGTTTATAATATTAAACAGATTTTTGCCACTTCCAAAATTATTTCTAAGAAGCATAAAAATAACTTTTCTTAAAAAATAAAACAACGTTAAAAAGCACAAATGTGCAGGAACACTGCAGACACGTTTTTTGGCATTACAAGGAATGCTTCTTTCAATGCACAAAATTTGAGCTTACGGATTTAAAGACATCCGACAAATATCCGATTTTTTTACATTCATTAGTTCACATTTTATGCACTGAAAAAGATGTTTCTTGTAATACAGAAACACGTGTCTGCAGTGCTCTTGCACATTTGTGCTTTTAACATTGTTTCATTTGCTTTAAAAAATTATTTAAGTTTGACGGACTAGAAGTATAGATTGATATGATTTGTTTTGATTCCATTTTGATTAATCCTACCTTTTATGCATTTGTTTATTTTTACTTTAAAATAACTTATTTGTAAAATTATTGACTTAAGCAAAATCTTTTAAATAATGCATAATTAAATTTCAGCTGGAATTTTGTTTTAAAAACTATTATTTGGATATGGAGGTCTATACTACTATTCCAATGAGTTCATTATTCGTCACATGTGTGTTGGTGGTATTTCTTGAAACATAATTGGAACTCGGCACTCGGCCGAGTAGTGAAAGGCTGAGTACTCGGTACTTGGCTACTCGGCCAAAGTGCTACTCGGTACGTCTCTACAATAAATGTTTCCAAATCGCAATTTTTTGCCCTTATTGCTCATCAACTCCAGCCAAACCATATCAATACCAGTAGGTTTATCATTTATGACCAATTCATTGCAAATGAAAGAGTCTCTAACATAAAATAAATCCCCACCACCTCTTTTGCCCACTCTATCTTGTCTAAACAAATTATGCTCAGCAACACATAATAAATCTGTATCAAATTTGGTAACCCATGTCTCTGTTATTTCAATAACATCCAACTTCTCATCTATAATTATGTTTTTTAATTCATCCGTCTTATTCCTAATACTGTGAGCATTGGTATGGAAAATTTTCAGCATACCTAAAATGCTTTTATAGTAATATGCAAATAATTAACACCCTCTCCATACCTGATTCTTGATCCATGCGCCACATTCAAACTTAGTTTTTTGACTCTGAAGATCCTAAAATTAAACTAACCATTTTGACCCCTGTAGAGCTCAGATGCAGGCCATCCCTAGCTATCCCAATCATGTTTACAAACACTCCACACATTAATGAATCTGATACTGCGCTTTTCGCAAATTGACTTAAGTAGCAGGTTCATACACCGTTGATTTAGCCAGCTCTTATGTACTCCATACCTGGGAAGCAAACCAACCATTTGGACATTTGTCAAACAATTAGTTTTTTTGTCCAACAGGAACCCCCATTCCTTTGAAAACTCCTCATTATTGCTCTGGCTTACATCATTCGCTCCCACCCATAAAGTAACCATATCCTCCTTATTTAATACCCCCTTCTTTTCCACAACTTTATTAACGTCTTTCACCCGAGCCCCTGGTAAACAACACCTAGCCACCTTACGCTTTACTCTCCCAACTGTATTACCCACCTCCCTTACCATAGAGTCCCCCAAAATTACACCCTTAGTTTCCCAGTCTAACTCCTCATTTGAAACATCTCCCTTTATCTCTGGAATATTTATACCCTCTACAACAACCCTTTATATCTTTGGTAAGTCGGGTAAGCATTAAGGCAAAATTTTGCAAATAGTTTGGACTAGAACTCACTAAGATGCAACAAGATACAAATATTCAAATGGGCATGAAAAAAAGGTGAGCATGCAAGTTATCAGCAAAAATATAATTTTGGAAAAGTTGAAAATAATGATCAACACAAAGTTATTAATATCTAAGCAGTAGAACTGCGTAGTAGACAAAAATGAGTGAGTGATATGGAAGAAGATGCAACTGAATTTCATAATGCATAAAAAATCAGGACCAACACAAAAAACGTAATTCTAATGCATAAATTTTATACCAAATGCGTAAAACTTGACAGGTATGCAACATTTGACCACTTATAAGAAATATTGCATTAAATTTATTTGCAAATTTAATGTTAAGTTTCTAACAGTTTGTATCAAAGCTGGGAAACAAGCTGGAAGAACCTAATTTGTTTATAATTTACCATATAAGTTGCAATTTTTAAGATTAATTAAATGTATTTTTGAAGGCAACTTTTAAAAGAGATAGTTATAAACATGAATTACACATTATATGTTTGTAATTAACACTAGAACTGTGGATGGGGTCATTTTGACTCAAAAGCAATTTTGTTTCCGATTTCCTCAAAAAGTTACGAATGAAATTGAAAAAGAATTCGTGACTTTTCCTATTTTTATACCAATAATAATCTGTGAAATTATGATACGTTAAATACTTACCACTTTTTTGTTTTTAATACTTATACCTAAAACCGCAGAATGGGTCATTTTGACCCCATTATAATCACAAGCACTAAAGTTGAAGTTCAACGTTTCCTAGAATAGGAAAAGCTATTTCAGTCCTCTCTCCATTTCCCAGATGAAAACAGAACAATACTTCAAGGTCAGTAAATTGTTACTGATAACAGAAGTGCGGGTGGGGGGGGGGGGGGCGTCTGCAGTAGTAGTAACAAGTATTGCAGACGCCCCCCCCCCCCTAACGTTATCGTTCCTTGTGGGAAAAATGCGTCTGGTTAGTGTATTCAAGGAATGTTTTCTTTCTGATGTTTTTTGTTTCGGCATGAAAAGTGGTGAACTGGCGCACATCCGGTTCTTTATGACTTCCAAACTGGTTGTTTGCATTGCCTTGGATAGTTTGATTGTACCAGTCTGTTCGATTTTTTGGCGCCTTGTTTACACGGAGATAAAATTGATCTGATGTGAAAATGGCTGAAAGAAATAGGAGTAAATTAACAGTTAGCGAGGCCCTCGAAAAAATGTGACAATTATTGGAAAATTAATCCGAAAATGATGATGACGAAAAAATTGTTTTCAGCGATGATGAATATGTGCCCCCAGATGAGGAAAATATTTCCTCGGATGAAGATACCGTATCTAATTTTTCTGGAGAATGTACTAGCAGAAAAACTACTTCTGGGAGGAAAAGACAATATGTACATAAACGAAAAAAGTTGTCAAATTCAAATCCAGATGAAATAAAATCTGGAACTTTAGTTACAAACGGCGAAGCCCTCGAATATTATGCGACAATTATCGGAAAATGAATCCGAAAACGATAATGATGAAGAAATTGTTTTCAGCGATGACGAATATGTGCCCCCAGATGAAGAAAATATTTCGTCGAATGAAGGTACCATATCTAATTTTTCTGGACAATGTAATAGCAGAAAAACTACTTATGGGAGAAAATTCACACTACAAAGTGAAATGAATAAATGATTAATGGGAGAGAATTTTATCTCTTACTATAATAATGTATAATCTTAGTATCACTTTTGTTCATCAAAAATATTTTTTTTACCTCTTTCTAAACATCAAAGAACCTATTTTAAGCTTTGGGTCAAATTGACCCCTGCCCGTGGTTTTAGGTATACGGAAATTTCCGCAGTTCTAGTGTTAAACTATTTAACAAAACCCCAACTTCTACTAAACAGCATTGATTTTTATTTTTTTTAACGGCAAGTTTAAAACAAGCTGTTTTTAACACTTTATACTCCTATATCCAATTTGTTGATTCATTACAAGAAGTTCCATCTAGAACTAAATGAGCCTACTTTCCCGTATACCCATACTACTTTCTAGTATCTGATCAATATTCTCAAAAATAGCTAACATTGTAAATGGTTTCAAACATATTTTTTAAATATTTTAAAATGATTTCCAGGAATAAAATATTCCTCACTGATCTAAAAAAAAAAAAAGAAGAACGAATAAAATAGCAGCACCTTTTAAACAAAGCAGCTAATACACTTTTCCATTAAAAAAAATTCTTTAACAGCTTTCAAAACGAAAAAATAATAATTAAAATTAATAAACTCATTAAAATAAATACATCATATCAACAACAAAAAAATCATTTCTTTTTCCCCTGTTGCCAAAAATAATTTTTTTTAATGAATTAATGCACTTACCAAAATAAATAAAAACAATAAAATGTCAACTAAAGAAATAATTTACATTGTCAAAAAAAAAAATCGTCTGCGCATATTTTTATGTAGAAACATAAATGACTTCGAGTTTATTCACCGAAAACTGAATACCTAAATTAAAACTTTAGCGTGAAAATAAAAACATGTCATATCAACAATAAGTATTTCACAGTTGAAACCATAGCTGAGGAGTCAGAGTCAATCTCATTTTGAGATAAAGGAGTCGGAGTCAGTCATTTGTCCTCCGTGTATAGTGTATAAATTTTTGCCAAAGCTACGAAGTCAGAGTCGAAGTCGGGGAGTCGGAGTCCGATTAATTGTCGGGCACAGGAGTCGGAGTCAGGTGCAATTAAATTCTCGGAGTCGCAGTCTGGAGTTTGCCGTCAAGAGCTATTTCCAACAAAATTGGTTTGAAGTAAATCCGCCTTCAAGTATGGAATCTACATTGACTTTCAGTTTCGCCGTAGGCGCTAATGTTAAGGGATTTGAACTGTTCAAATTTGAACGGAAAATTGTTCAAATCAAAAAGATATTTTATATACAAGTTTTTCATCAAAAGTTTTTTCCTACAAAGTTTGTTTGAAGCTAATTCGCCTCACAGTTCGGAATTGCCTTTAATTTCCCTGTAGGAGCTAATGTTAAGTTTTTTTTGAACTGTTCAGAGTTGAACAAAAAATAGTTCAAATCAAAAAGTGAAATATGGGAATAAGGTGTCCTCGCCGAGATCTTTCGAACAAAAAAAGTTTGTTTGAATCGGACTATTCATTCAAAAGTTATTAAGGGGGAACGGACAGACAGACCAACAGACATTTTTCCCCATCTCAATACCCTACTTTCCAATTTTTAATTTTTCGATATTGATTTAATTATTTTATTTATTTTTGACTTTTTTTTTGCGATATTTTTAAGATGCATTAAGCCTTCTTTTATGCTTTTTTCTTCTTTTTCTGACTTTTACTGGGAAAGTAGGCTAAAAAAGCACACCATGAACATTCATGAGTATCTTCAAACGATAAGATTACAATAATGTACCATCAAAGCTGCCATCTTTCGCAGCCATTTCCATAAGACCTTTTAAAGGTATCCTTTGAAGGCTTGAATACAAAGACACCAGAGTTGAAGCAATCAGGCCATCCTATATCTGGTACTGCAGAAAGCTCTTCTCTTTCAAATAGCTCATCGCAATTTTTAACCACCTAAAAACAGCAATAATAATAAAAGTAAAACACTTGAGTTTTTTCTTTTAATCAAGGGTACCCTTTTAATTACAGTCATATGAATATGAATAAAAAACAAAAGGGAAAAAAATGAGGAAAGATTCCTTTCACACCATCAAAATTCTCCAACTAGCACTGAGGTCCCAATTAAAATTAGATTTTTTCATTTACTAGCAGACTTCTACAACCATCTCATAGGCCTTTTAACTCTCTGATAGTTTTGAACGTCTTATCACGCCCTAGTGAGCATAATTCAAAAGCATTTTACACTTATATTTCTGATGCTAAATGTTTGTTGTCAAACAGTCGGAGGCACAAGGTGGTAGCTAGGCATTAATAGAAGGTAGGGCACTTGATTTACATGGTAAGACAGACTTACAGGTGTATAATTCCCAGCATTACCTTTAGATCCTTTCTTGAAAAGCGGCATTATGTTAGCCAGTTTTCCAGTCCTCTGGCACTGTCCCTGAGTTTTAAGAAGCATTGAAAATATTTAAAATAACATCCACTAATTCCTCTGCACATTCAACTAAAATTTTTGGATAGATATTATCTGGTCCTTGAGCTTTAGTTGCTTTGATTTTTTTTTTCAAATGAAATAGAAGCTCCTCCCTGGAAAACACAAAATCCTCAAACTGCATAATAGCTTGTGTCTTGCTAGTGTCAACTGTTGAGATACAGTTATCGTTCAACACACTGGAAAAAAAAGTTTAAGAACATTTGCAATATCCCTATTGTCTTAGATAGAGAGGGGAATAGATTAGAATAGATACATAGGCTCAGTTTTTAATTATATAAGATATTTTTTAATTGAAGTTATTGAAATGTAAGACAGTCTAAGTATATTATTAAAATTTTCAAGAATAAAATAACTTATTTATTGATAAAATTCCATGATTTATGCTATTTTATTTATTGTTTTATCACTGTTAAATCAACTAACAAAGTATGCACACATGAAAGAAAACATGTCTTCCAGTTTATATTGCTGAAATTTAGAGTTGTCAGATAATCTTAAAACCCACACCCTAGAACAATCGAAATAGTTTTTTGTAAACAAACAATAGGACAGGTAAGGAAAGAAAGTGTACATTTCCATGCAGTTAATGAGAAATTTTCCTTTATTTCTAAGGAGGAAGACATAACATGTTAACAGGTGGTTCAGTTTTTGATGCGACAGATAGAAGGAAACTAGAAGAGACTTAGGCGTTCAAAGTTCAATGTTTTTAACTAGACAGTCACTTGTTATTCTGGTTTTATGACAAGGAGCCCTGAAGAGAGTAAATAATGTTCCATCTCTACTCAGTATTTGAAACTGAATTATCTAAATGAAACAAAAAATACAGAAGTTAAAAACTGAAGCCTATGATCAAACTGAAAGCGGGTGTTACATTATACTGAATGGAAATTCACAGGAACCATAAAATAATAAAAAATGTAGAGGGATTTGGTGTTGCATTAGATATTGTTTTAGCAAAGTTTAAAAGTATCAGTAACTTATAGGATTTAAGGGTCTTTAAAATAATCTTACTATTTTACACAACAATTTTAAATTTGGGATTGGCAGACAACATCTCAAAAGTAGAGTTTGGAATTTAGGTGACTTTTAGTTGAAAATTAAAAATATAGATTGAATCTAATCGTAATAACAAGACTAATAGTTAGTACGGAAATAAGAATCTTTATCAAATAAATAATATTTACAAATTGTGAAATAAAAATTAGAAAACCATGTACAATTAAACAGAAACAATTAAAATTTTAAAAAGAAATGCAAATATGTTTTTTTAAAAAAATAACAATAATAAAAATAGAAGTGATTAAATGAAAAAAAAAAAGTTTTTCAAGAAAAAACCAATAACCCTGCCATCAAACTGCATCTACTAAAACACTAAAATATATATAACTTTTTTTTTTTTTCAATGATTAAAACAGCACTTACTAATGTATCAGCATCAAGAAAGACACATTTTGTAAATTGTGTTAATTTCCAACAGTGTAGCTTTGTAAATGTAATTCCTAACTCTGGACGCTGTATCAAACTCAAGCTAATATCATCTTTGCTATCCAATACATTAACATCTTCCACTAAGTCAAAATATTTGTGCAATTTATTCCTGAAAGATCACATAGAAATAAAATAAAACAACAATTATGCATATTGATTAAAAGGTACATAGCACAATAAGAACATATTAATAATGTCCATAAAAATAAATAAATAAAACACTAAAGCTTATATTTTTAAGCAATACCCAAATACTAAATATTTAAAGGTGTTTTAAATTAAACACATGCAGAGAAAAACTTAAAAATTTGCATTATTTTACAACAGAAAAGTTATTTTTGGTTTAAATATTTTTAAACAATATATATATTGATATATAAAGTCGGATCTCAATAACTTGAATATTCCTTTATCTCAAAGTTTTCTTTGGGTCCCAAAGACTTGAGACTGTTGTGGAAACTTCCCCATAACTCGAACTACTAATAATTTGAATGGTTTAGCCAGTCCCTTGGGACTTTGTGTTATCGAGAGTAGACTGTATATAATGTAGTAAACATAAAATGAGCAAGTGAGTCATGACGTACTTTAAGAAATAATTAAAAGCAAAAGATTACCTAAAAGGTTCAGAAATTCCAGGTGTGACCAAAACAACTAATTTATACTTTGTTCTCACAAGTTTCAAGGAATGGGCTAAAACCAGAGCTCCACGGGTGTAATTGTCATTTGTAGCCAAAGTAACAAAAGCACAATTTTCTAAAAAATAACAAATAAATAAATGAAGAGAAATAAGGAATTATGCAGAACACAATAAAAGAAACTGTTTCCGAGTTAGTAGAAGAGCACCGGGGGGGGGGGGGGGGGGGTGAATTCAGAGAGGGGGATGGTACAGACTGTGCCATTAAAATTTGTAGGGGTGTTTTTGAGGGGTATTTTTTCTCTTTAGGGGGGTCTTTGCAATATGTAGGTTGGGGGCAGCCTTGCTCTTACAGGGAAGCAGTCCTGAATCGCACATTTTGACACTGTAACTAGCTGCATCACCTGGCTTTGGACCGTCCACCTCAAAAGTAAAAGTTATGTCAAGTGAGGTATGATCAACAATCAGGCTTGAACAAAAAAAAAAATCAGTAAAATTTTGTGGCAGATCGCGGAAAAAATAATCAAAAAGTAAACATTTTAAATCCCCTGATTACAGAAAAACCCTTTAAACAAAAGCCAGAATTTTATTTGTTCATATTCGAGAAAAAAAAATGACAACAAATCTTTCTTCTCAATTACTTTCTTCACGCTACAAATTTTAATAAAGCATTGTTACAAAGTTGAGATAAAGCACTGAATAATAATTTGAATGGAGGAAAGCCTTCGGAAAATAGCGATTTTATGTCAAAATCTAAGTGCCATAATTAATAGTTTTTAACTGATATCTCTACTAACTAATCCAAGGATTACGTTAAATAGCCAAACATGAAGACAGGAAGATTACGAATCCATCGATACTGGTTCGATGGTCAGTTCACTGTTGTTCTGGAGAAGAAACTTGGACGTAGATGACTGCATAGATACATACAAGGGCAGGCATATAGGGGGGTAAGGGGGGGGCTCAAGCCCCCCTTAGAGATTAGAACTTTCTAGCTTTTAGTACTTTTTTTTGCAAATATGTAACTGGAAAAATGTAAACACTGTCGTTCAGGAAAAGTAATTTGGACATAGATACATAAATATGCTCAATTTTTAATTTAACACTGTAATACTAGTTCCATACATCGTAGACCTATATCAGGGGATCAAATTCAGGGCAGGGTGTTAGGATTCCTGGCAAAATTTTTCAGATCTGCTCTTTGAAAACTGACCAAATGTGTTAATAAAGCTTAGAGACTGATCTTGCATATAAATATTATAAATCCTAAGTACAGTAAATATAGCACCCATAATATAATAATATTAACATGAAACCATGGCCTCCACATGGGGAGCTACAGGTGCCACAATAATAGTGCTCAAACACAAAAAGGGCCCAGGAAGGA
The DNA here is from genome assembly GCF_026930045.1 of Uloborus diversus. Taxonomy (NCBI): domain Eukaryota; kingdom Metazoa; phylum Arthropoda; class Arachnida; order Araneae; family Uloboridae; genus Uloborus; species Uloborus diversus. The sequence continues at coordinate 66,800,920 of NC_072732.1, read as the reverse complement.
AAAAAAATGATTAAAGCTTATATTCAGTAAGTTACTGCCCTATAGCCAGGGCTAAGTGTGGAACAGGTTGTTCCAGGGACCAGGGACAAGTGACCAAAACAATAATTCAGTTCCACTCGAATACTGAAGGCTTGAACCGAGCCATTGTTTCGGCCACTCTTCTGGTCAGTGCTAATTACCGTATTAGCTACCAGTTTGTTTGGCCACTCTTGGCTTCCTTAAGAGGTTTTCCACCTCCAGCTCAGTCACTCCTATGCCGGGCTGATGAGTGCTAATAAGCACGAAACTGCAGTCATCGGCTGGAATTGACTGAGCTAGGGGTGTATTTCATGTATTTCTGCCTTACCCCTGGCTACAGGGCGGTAACTTACTGAATATACCTGCCTTCCCTTCAATATTCGAGTTGAACCGAAACAAGAAACATTGTTTCGGTCACTCGTCTGGTCTGCTAATTTTGTATTAGCTACCAGTTTGTTTGGCATTCTTGGCTTCTTTAAGAGGTTTTCTGGACTGATGAGTGGCTAATAAGCACGAAACTGCAGTCATCGGTTGGAATTGACTGAGCTGGCGGTGTATTTCATGTATTTCTGCCTTACCCCTGACTACAGGGCGGGTAACTTAATGAATATACCTGCCTTCCCTTCAATATTCGAGTTGAACCAAAACAAGAAACATTGTTTCGGTCACTCGTCTGGTCTGCTAATTTTGTATTAGCTTCCAGTTTGTTTGGCATTCTTGGCTTCCTTAAGAGGTTTTCCAGGCTGATGAGTGGTTAATAAGCACAAAACTGCAGTTTGCAGCTGCAGTCTGCTGGAATTGATTGAGCTGGCGGTGTATTTCATGATTAAAGCTTATTTTTGCAAACCTACTCTAACAAAAATGGGAAGGACCCATGGCAAGATCTGGTGAAGGGGACTCTAGTAAATGTGGGGTCCATGCATGCAAAAGTATAAAGTTCAAGCATAAAAATAAAATGAGGAGGCAGTCTAGCTTTTGAAGTAAACGCGAATCACTTTCGTTAGCATTCATAGATTCATACTCATGATTGCAATTTACACTGGGTTCATTTTTGGGATCGCAAATTTTTTGATGAACAGCATTTTTTTTAACATATCCTAAAATTTAAATATTAATTCTTCTTCGGATGGCACAAGTCATTGTTCAAAAGTACAAGTTTGTTTCAAGATTATTGCATTTAGTAGAGGCTGTAAGCTTACTTTTAGAAACCAACAAAAGCTGGAAGAATAAATGATAGATAAATATAAATCTTTATGAATGTAGAATAAGCAACATATATCACGAACTTTCAAACCCGAATAGCCGTCGGGATACATTTTCGACTTAACATTAAAAAATAGAGAATTTTTTGAGAATGTCATTATTGTAATTCCTTCTTGAAATTAAAAATTAAGCAAATAACTGCTAAACGATGCCTATTTATGATTTCTACATCGAGGTGGATCATAAATATCTTTGATAAAAATCCTAACTATAATGTTATAATATGGATGAATCGAGTAAAATATTATGACACACGAGTGCACTATGATTTGTTCGTTTGTTTTTATCCTTTTTTTTTTTTTCAGATTATTCTAAAACAAAATCTTTCCTTATGTCCAGAAATAAAAGTTACGGATACCTTGATCCATTTCTTTTTCAGTCTAAGAAACCTTTTTACTCAATTGGAAAACAATTTAAATATTACTAGAAAGTTTTGGATTTGACATTGAGAAATGTTTTCAAAACACGAGAGAAAAAACATGACAAATCTCATTGCTGCCAACTTTTATTTCATTAATTTCATTATACATTTAATGCGCCACCTAGCGTTTTGTCGAGACGGTACGGAAAGGACTCAGATAGTTTTTATCTGGTGATAGTCCCTACTTTCAAGCGAACGAGGATCTTGTTTTAGGGGGATGAGGAGCCAAAAAACTCTAATGGGGGGGAGGGGTGACATATTTTTTCTCGAAGAGAGAAAAAGCGGATCCACCCTTTATTTTAGATTAAAAGGTCTTTTGGTTCGCCTATATATTTACAAATAACGTATGGTGAATTTTCTCGCCTGGCTTGTGCCCATGTTACGGTTCCACGTGAAGATAATTTCGTAATTTACTCGTCCATCTTATGATAATTTTCCTCGAGAAAATGTTCTTTAAATTGGAATGGAAAAAGAACCACATCGAATTTTCGAAAAATCGCTTCGAGGTGCACACCCCCATGCTACAAACGAACTTTGTGTATATTATTTTATTTCATTCCACACATTGAAGTCTCTATAGCTATTCTCAGAGAAGAAGCTTTTTGCCTCCAATAATGCACATCGTTATTCCAAATTTCATTCTGAGGACAATACACATGAAAAATTTACAATACATGAGAATGAATGAACACCCAAGGTGAGGTGGAAATCAAACCTACAAGCCTCCGGCTTAGCAAACGCAACTTCTACGACAGAAGCCACAGACTCGGATCTACGTACCCACAGTGAGGGGAGGGGGGAGGGCATGTCCTTAAAGGGTCTTATTGTTTCAGAAATTGAAAAAAAAAAAAAAAAAAACTTAGCCCTAAGGCTTGTTAACGTTGCAAATTTTCACTGCTATGCCTCTGGGAGAAACCCTACAGATTTTGTTGCAGGGGAGCCCAAAATTTATAGATCCCGGGCCTGGCCACAGAGGCCCCAATCAGGCGGATTTACGGGGATGCCAGGGGGTGCGCCGCACCCCCAAAAATTTTGGTTGGATTTTCAAAGAAAATTAAATGAAATATATTTTATCAGGAGAAAATATATATTTATCTCCTCAGGAATTTCGTAAAACAACTTATATTTTTCTACAGCTAAATGCAAGTTAATTTACTTGAGAGCAAACTCAAAAATACGATAATAGGCAACTTTTATTGTGTGACCCGGTCACGTCGATACACTGACAGTGCGAGAGAAATTGTGCTGCACGAATTAAAAAGAAGTATATTTCTCCACTTAAAAAAGAAAGATGATAAATAATTACATAAATCAAATAAAAACATTCCTTTAATTATTTTTCAGGGCTGTATTATATAATAACTTTATACTCTGTAATTGGGTATGTATTGATTGGTATAATATTACAATTTTCTTTTCCTTTGACACAACCATGGCTAATAAAGTCAAAAAATATGGCTATAGTGATATACTTCCTCAAAAACGATATAAAGACCTTACACACCATTCCAGTAAACAGTACAATAAAATCACTCTGAAATCAACTACAAATTAACATTTCCGCTGTAAAATTTCAAAATTTTCTGAAGGGGGTAGGGAAGTCCTATCACTGAGTTCCGCTACGTTGCCTTTAATAAGAATAATAGTCTCCAAAATAGTTACCAGATACAGAAAATAATTTCTAAAATAGTCTCCAATAAAAAAAATCATTTATATCATTTTAATGCCATGAAGCAGTGGCGTAGCTAAGGAGGGGCGGAGGGGGCGGTCCGCTCCGGGTGGCACTTTTTGGGGGGCGGCAATTTGACACTTTTGATGCGAAAAAAATTAACGCGTTTTTTTTCAACAAGTAAATTATGCTTTTGATCTTTTTCTGGAGTCAAAAAAAAAGGTATTTGAATTCTAAGGTTGTGGTACGACTATGATAATAAAATTATTCAAATACAAAACATGTGTTGCTCTTGTGGACACCTCAGCATTATATTGTTTGTTCTTTCTCCTCCTTCGTGTGAAGCGATGTGACTGAGGGCGATGTCACATTTCTCGGAAAGAGCAACCGAACCTTCCTATCCCTTAACGTCACCAAACAGCCCAAAAGTGCAGTTTTAGGCATTGAGTCTCGAAACATTTCCAAGGGATAACGCTCACCCTATCCTTTTACATCTCGTCTTTTAGCATAATATTGAGTTTTTAAAATTTCTGAAGGCGGTCCAACAAACTCCTGAGGGCGGCCAAGCCCTGACCCTTCCTGTAAAGTGATTAAAGATAGTCTAATGTGTATATTAAGGACATCAACTTTGAACCTTAAAATCCCCATCCAAAAAAAAAAAAAAAAAAAAAGCTTATAAGTTGGGTTTTTGAAACTTAAATTTCAGAAAAATTCTAAGGTAGGGACCCCAACTGTGCACTAAATCACCTAACGTCATCACAGTTGGCTCCAAATTCCGTTTTTAGAAATTTCTGAGGGAAGTCCGCAAAGCGTTTTTTTTCTCAGTAATGAACAGCTTAAAATGAGCAACTGTTTCGAAAAAGATCCCCCCCCCCCCAACCGAACTCTCTCTCATGACGTTGTCCGTCAAACAACGGCTAAAGACGCGTTTTTAGGACATCGTTTTCAAAAAGTTTCATACAGAATAGAGAAACGGGAAAACCACCTGACTTCAACATTTTTAGAAATAGTTGGAAACTTGGGCCTTCAAAGATAGCCTATTACTACGTTTTTTAAACTTTGCTATCGGAAAATTTCTAGAGAGCTCCCGAACGTTCCCTATTCCCTTTAATGTCATCAAAGATAGACTAAAATTGATTTCAAGTCTGAAAATATTTCAGGAGGAAAATTCGGACTTTGTTGGAGTTAGGGAAAGCCCTTACACCACTAGATACAGCCTACATTTACGTGTTTTTTGACAAGCTTTCTGGACAGTGCCGCGGAACCTTTCCCAATATCTTCACACATCCAAAGATAGTCTAAAATTGCTTTTTTAAGACTTCAATTTCGTCACATTTTCTTGAGAAGTCCCAACCCCCTAACGTCACCAAAGAAAGCATAAAACTGATTTTAATTTAGAAGAAAAAAATCCTGTGGAGGAGCTCAAAGCTTCTTTTCTATAAGCGTTACCAAAAATTGCTTAAAATTCCGAAATTTGGCTTAACTTTTGGAATTTTTTGGTGGGGCTTTGAAATCCTTTTTTTTTTTAACTTCTGCAGGAAAAATAAGAAGTAAAAATTTTATTTTATTCTTTATTAAAATCTTATTAAAACACTTTTGACTTTTTAATGTATTAACTATTTCCCATCAAAAGGGCGGCAAATTGAGGAACCGCCCCGGGCGGCAGAAAGCGTAGCTACGCCACTGCCATGAAGTGGGACAGACCTACGTGGGGTAAATTTTCTCCGAACAACCTTTAAAAAGGAAAACTTCAAAAAATATTTTCCAAATTTTAGCCCAACTCTGAATAAACACTAGAGAAACCAGCACTGACACATTCTAGTATTTTTTCTCCCTATCTGACTGTTAATTAAAGACAACAGTAAAATACTGACTTGATAAAAAGAGCTCGAAGCGTCATATTCATATTTCCGATCGAAAAAAAAATTAGCTCTCGCAAAAAAAAAAAAAAAAAAAATGTATAGTACAAATAAAAGAAATTAAGAACAAAAAAAAAAGTAGTTGAGAAACAGAAATTGTGATTGCAAAAACTAATCCTTTACAAAAATCGCACTCACAAAAACGATACAGTTAAGAAAATTGCGATCTTTTACGATCGCGACGAAACTTTACGAAACTTCTTTGTCATCAAAATAGTCACCTTTGCCGTCTTCTAAGCTCCTGCATGATCTAAAAAGATAGTACTTATTTAAAAAAAAATATTCTCTTATTTAAGGTGTCAACACACAACTTTATTTATTTATTTATTTTTTTCCATTGAAAGTTTATCGAAAATATACATTTTTCGCTCCACTCTTCGCCTGCAAACGTATTTTACGCAAATCGCAACTCCAGTAAACTATAGGGTGCGCTGCAGCCACTGTCTAATGGCGGATGAAAAAGGTTAAACAAACAAATGCCGTAACTTTGAAATTGCTTTGACGCTTAGTGAATGACAGTAATTTTTCATCGTTTTTATGAGAAGCTTTCTTTTTTCTTCTTCTGAAATTACATTACACCACAAACTGTTGAAGCCTGTAATTTACTCCAAAGAAAACACTTGGAATGGAATGTTGTACCTTTATCGGTAGTATTGTTAATCACCGCAAGGTAGCGTATTCGAGCTCTGGAGTTGCGAAATGAAAATCGGAAATACCAATTAAAAATTGAGTCGAGTAAATTTTTACTTTAGTATTTTGTATAAAATTTTAGCATGTTCGAAAATAGGAAAAAAAAAACACGCATACACAACATCCAGCATTCAGTCCCTGACATTTATTCAAATTTTTACGTCTTGAATTCAAATTAATGCTAGAGGCTGGATTTTGTGTGCAGGAGGTTGGTTTTGTCTTTTGAGGATTGTACATAGTTGAGAGAGTAGGATACAAATCTGTTCCTCAAAGTCAGAAGAACATAAATCACAGTATGATAATTTCACAGTAAAGAAGGAAAACATTTTTCTGGCGCATGCAAAGGATGGTAAACGCGCTCTTTTAACCCTGGTAAAAAAAAAAAAAAAAAAAAAAAAAGAAAGGAAAAAAAAAAAAGAAAAAATGAAAAGTGTTTTTTTTTTTTTTAATTTTTTTTAATTTTAAGAATTACGTTCACATAGCTCGATGCGGAATGGGCTTCGACTTATAAACGGAAAAGCGCAATTTTTGGACTTACGTCCTTCTGGATCTGAGGTATGAATGAAGGAATATAGAAATGAGGCAGTGAGAAGAAAAGGGATGTAAGTGGACATTTCCAAGTTTTGAGTAAAACGCGAATAAAGATAACTTCCTTGGTAGGCTTTCATTGATTTTTTTTTTCTCCTGAATTATGCTTTACAGCAGCAGCACCTACCAGTGCTGCTAGTATACTATATCTTGCCCTATGACAGAGGAGAGGTTCACCTACCACTTGTTCTGATCATCTCCAAGGCCGTATCCAGAAATTTTTTTCAGGAGAATTCGCACATTGCCCTAACACACACACACATATATACATATAGACACACATACACGCATAAAAATATTGACATAGAAGATGTTTTTTTGTCTCGATTTATAATAATTCCACTGTTGGACTGTTGTTATTTTTGTTTTAATTTCTTATTATTTTTTTATTCACCTTGTAGTGGTAAGGATAACAGGAGTGTCCCTTTAAGTCGGTTGTAGAACGTCCATAATTTCAGGGGGTTCGGGGGTTCCTCCGCTGGGATTTTTTTAAAAAAACAGATATAAAAATCTGTATTTTGAGGCATGGGCGCCCATATGCAAAGTTGCAAGGGAGGGGCTCAAATATTTTCCCCAAGGTTTAACTGGATATTTTCCCCGTGGAAACTGACAAATTAGAGTCATTAAAATTTGAAATTTTTAATAACTTATTTATTAATGGCTGGAGAAGTAATGTTTTTACATTTTTTGCAAAGAAAGCTACTAAAAGCAAGGAAATTCTAATTTCAAAGGGGGGTTCGAGCCCCCCTTGCCCCCCTATATGGGCGCCCTTGTTTTGAGGCCTTATATGGGGTAATTGAGACTACAAAAATTTGAAGAAAAATAGGCAAACAAAGTCTTTTAAAAGTTATGCATTCTTTTGCAAATCAAGATCAATCAAAATAAAAATTGCTTACTCGACAAATCGTTGACATTAATCGAGAGAGGAAAAACGAGAGATTAGACGAGAGAGAGAGAGAGAGAGAGAAGCACATTATCATTTGCTCCTATCGGCTTTTAGTGTGGTTTATTTTTCAATACTTCAACAACATCCCCCCCCCCCTTTTCATCAAATGCCCTACGGTGTAAAAATTGTACAAAATGGTTTAAAAGAAATGGTGTAGAGATTCAGAAAATAAGAACGAAAGCGCAATAGTCTGGCCATTTGGACAGTTCATACTTGATTTCCTTGATAAGAGAGAAAATTGAAGAACTTTTCAAGGAATTTCAAAAACGTAAATTTTCAAAGACTCTAGAACAGTTGAAATTATTTTATTTGCCCCTATCAGAAGTTGATTGTACAGTCTTACAAAATGATTATAATTTTGTAAGGCACACCTGTTTTAAATTAAAAATAAATGCAACGAAATATTTCTGAAAACAAAAAAAAATTTTTTTTTCAATCACAACTAGTGTAAGTGTTATTTTTTTTCTCATGATTAAGATATTAGCAGTATGCAGTAGAAGAAAGATAAAAACAAGCAATAACAAAAGAACTTCCAAAATACTGAATTCGGTATTAAGTAAATGGCAAGACATGGAACATATCACTCACAATAATTGATCTTGAAAAATGAGAATCATGATATTTGGATTTTTTACTCAGGATGTATCATAGAGCTGAATTTGGCACATCTCGGTAACCAGATACCAACCTAATCGGAAACAAGGGGCCCGGCCCTTGGGGAGTCCCCGGCTCGAAATTGGTGCTGCGGAAGCTTTATAAGAGTTTTAGGGGAAGGAGGGCACGGGCGTGCACTAGGGGGAGAAGGGACACCTGTTGAACTCTAGTTGGCCCAGTCCCGAGCCTGAAGGGGGCCTAATATTTTTAAAATTTGGTTTGAAAATAGGGGAAAATTGTATGGAGGGGGACCGAAAAAGTTATTTGTGACGGGCCCCAAAATTTCTGTGCACGCCCCTGAAGGAGGGCAAGCCTACCAAACTACAAGGGGTCTGCCTTCGCCCTGGACGGTCCTGAATTGGATTGGGAACGAGAGCAGGAAGTCCTAATTAAGGATCTAAATTTCAAGTGTGCTTTGCAGCTAATGAGAACTAGAATTGCTTTTTCTGTATTTCTTCAAATTTTCACTCGTGTAATAGTAACAAAATTAAGAACAAAAAAACTTTGTTATTTTCCATTTTTGACATTAGCAATTAAAAGAAAAAAAGAAAACTTTCTTTTGATTTACGGTACAAAACATTACGGATTTCGGGGGGGGGGGGCTCTGAATACGGCCTTGATTATCTCAAAATTTTTAATTTTGCCACTTACATTCCTTATTTGCTTCTCACTGCCTCAAATAAAGTCGATTCCGGAGGACATGAGCGCCACCGCTTAGGAAGAGGAACATGCTTGTGGAGGCCCATGGACAGGAGAAGGGGAGGTCACGGTGACCTCCCAAAATTTTCTTTATTTGGCGAATTTTGTCTGATGATTTGGTAAAATCATCGTAACATCGGCAAAATTTGGAATCTCATTCGGCAAATTAAGAATTTCCACACGCCCCAAAACTTTAGTTCGCCGGAACGCCCCCCCCCCCCCAGACAGCACAGATCTTCCAATATTCGTTGTTATATCGTTGAACTGGTGCTAAACTCATGACATATCACAAACGGATATCGACGCAATGTAGATTTCCTCACGTAGTTGGGCTTTTCCAAATATGGTTGACAAAAGTGCGAAATTGGCACAGGTTTCAAAATAATTCCAAAATATGTTTGAAAGTTTACATTTATAGTATATAGCGTATCTCTAATTTTAGTAATCATTTTGACGAGTTTTACATGTCTGAAAACTGTTTAATCTGCTCATGCGCAACAATTTCAGTTTAGAAAAATGGTTATTTACTGACTGTAGTATGTTTCCACGTTGTCAGTTGTCGGGTTGTATATTGTTGCGAGCGTGAGTGTGTAAATGAATTAGCGATTTCTTGTATTGTGCATTCATGAGGAGAAGACACTTCGGCACGCCTTCCCGAAAGCAGAGCTAATTTTAGCGCGGGGGTGATCGCTACCGCTTGCGATTGAGACAACCCTAACTTTGGCGGGCATTTAAATTTGCGAAAATTTCTTTGTGTTCTTTCCTCCATCTTTTGTTTCCAAAACTTTAGCGAAGATGGTTTGCAACTTAGCATTTTTAGGATGTTTCATTTCCATTTTTTGAAAAATTAGAGAGCATCTCCGATTCTCCACTCTCTCTCCTTCCACCCCTTCCCACCATGGGCGGATTTATGGGGGGTCAGAGGGGGGCAATGCCCCCCCAGTTTTGAGAGGACTTTATATAGTAACAACACATCTTCCAAAAATTTAAAAAAAAAAATCATTTTTTCGTTTCTGAATAGTTTAGAAGAACATGGGTGGATTTATGGGGGGGGGGGAGGCAAAGGGGACAATGCCCCCAGTTGTGGGAGGCGTTTACATAGTAACAACTTATCTTCCAAAATCTTATAACAAAAAAAAATCATGATTTTTTCTTTTTTGAATAGGAAATTAAAGTTTATTTTTTCTTTTAAACTTAAAATAGCCGTTTCTTACAAAGTTTGAACAATACTGTACAACTGCATAATCTACTACTCAATTTCAGAGACTAGAAAGTGCAAATTATTGATAGGTTCTAAAATCCCTGAAAAGAATTGGCGCAGTATAGCCTACAAGGGCTCTTGAGCCAAAAACCCAATCTAACCAACCAAACCTTGAAAATAATTAAACAAATCTTTAAAAATCTTAAGCAAAGTTTGCTTCAATTTTATTTCTTATCAAGTGTATAAATTAAGAATTGTTCAAGTGGGTAGTATGTTACTCTCTTGATACCTATTCTCTAAATCTGTGCACCATTTCTTTTAAAGTATTAACTTGCATCACAAAGCACTTTTAAAGCGCAAAAATTAAAAAAAAAAATTATTTGCCTATTATTTCCAATTAACCCTTATAAGACTTCAAAATGCAGAATTTTATATCCATTTTAGATAATTTCCTCCGGGGGAGTAACCCCCGGGCCCCCCTAAAACTGGAGATATTCTATATCCCACTTAAAAGGGAGCACTGCGTCACTCTCTTAATACCAGCCCCCTCTCTTTTAAGGTTAATTTAAAAAGGACAGCATGATTACACAGTAATGAAAAGGACACATGAAAAAGTAAAGAATGGCCTTACGCATCACAGAAAACAGACAAAAACATGGGAGGGGGGAGGGCAATTAAATATGTTGCTCCAAAAAAAAATCCTGCCCCCCCAGGAACTCAGTCCTAAATCCGCCTATGCTTCCCACCCCTCCTTTCCTCTTGTTAAAAATTGTCAAACACTTCATTTTTAGGGCTTCAATTTCGAGAAATTTTAAAGGCGGAGTCTATGAGCTTTAACCCTTCATAAAAGTCCCTGAATATCTCCTCCTCCTAACATTACCAGTGTTCGTGAACTATAGTAGTTCCGAACATTTTCCAGAGAAGGAGGACCTTCGCGAATATTACACTTATGAGTTATGACTGTAGGTTCATATGATTATTTTTTTCCCCGCTCATCGCAATGCTCTACGGAAATTTAAGGAGTTCAGTTCTTTAAATTGAGCTGATTTTAACAACCTTCAAATGCTAAGATTAAATTTGAAGCGTAGCAAAAATGATTTGAAAGAAAGCCTTTTTTTCCGATTCCTTTGACGACAATTTGGAAAATTCAGAAAACATCTCAGTTAACATGACGCAGTATATTAGTGATGTTTCTGACTACGCTGGATTTTTTGTCTGGCAAGTGCACTCTGTTGTGAACTGCGACGACTGCAGCGCAGTCTTAACTACAATAAACTAAAAAATAGGCATAATAAAATTTAAGAATTTTGAGACACATTCAAGTATGATAACTTATTGCAAGATTGCAACCATTGAAATATGTACATTTGTGAAGAACAACTGAGCGAGAATGTGAAAAAGTTTTGGGAGTAAAACACAAAAATATAATGTTACTCATGAAGCCACAAGAGTTATGAGAAAAAATTCTAATTCCGTTTTTCTAAGTTTAAATAAGCATATGTTGGAAACAGAAGCAGCAGATTTTCTCGTTAACAAGTTTATAAAATTAGTCGTTACTAAATATTGAAGCGTTGGAATGTATCGCGCAGTCAATTCAAACAATGAAAATAATTCACAAAGACCAACAAGTAGGAAAGTGACAAAATTAATATTGTTGAGGGACAATAATCACTAGTTTTCTTCACCCTCGAGTTTAAATTGTCAAAATTGTCATATCCTGCTGGACGAAAAAAAAAAAGAAAAGAAAAATTGGGGAGGGAGCGGAAGTCAAATGACCATTCATGTAGTTTATAATTGCAAATGAATTTATTTTCTGAGTACTTAAAAAAAAAAAAAAAAAAAAAAAAAAAAAAACACTGAAGTTGCTTAAAAATCAGGATCAAACCAAAGTTATTTGTTTGGCTAATAGAGTGTTGGTGCGAAACGCATGCGAATCTTAGAATGTTATTTAATTGAATTAATTGACATTCGATACTATTTACATTTGTATTTCTAATTGGTTTATGGTTTTAGATAGGGTTTTATGTTAAATTGTTGCATTGGCTTCAAAAGTTGTGGGAAAAAGCACGCATTGAAACCATTTATCTGTATTTGAAAAATTTGATTGAAATAAAAGGAAATTTATAAGGTCAATTTTTGTTTAAGATTTTTGAAGACGTCTATTTCTACTCAGTATTTAAAGCACTTGAAAAAAAGTTTAAATAGCTTGTGCGCCTGCTTCAAAAATTATGATTGGGAAAATATCTAATGGACCATTCCATGAAAAAGCTGTCATTTTGTCCCACATTTCATTAAAATGTAATAACTTAAAAAGTAACAAAGGACATTTTTTGCAAAAATACAACAAATACATTTGCGATTTCTTAATGAAAACAAAATTGTTACCTTTTTTAATTATTACTTTTAGTGAAAAATATGAGGTGTTACGTGAGGGACAGAGTGTTCCCCTTTTCTTTAATAATGGGTTAAATGCTTTAATTTAATCCATGCTTAAAGCATTTAACCCATGGGTTAAATGCTTTAATTTCCCTTAATTGTGCAAATGATCGCGGCGCAAAGTGATTCTCTTCGATAGGGGAAACAGTTTCTTGTGAGAGGTGTCCCTTGATCACGTGATGTCCAACGGGGGATGTTGACGCGCGCTCTGAGGAGAAAAGTGGGGAGAAGGCACATCTATTCTATTTTAAGATCTATGATGACGCCTAGGATTACTACATAGCAGCTGTCGAGGTATAGAAGGCGCACTTGAGAATTGCGCATTACTGAAGTGGAACTAAGAGATATGAGGGCGGTCAACAGGATTTTTTTTTTTTTTTAGTGGTTGGAGGGGGTCCCGCAAGTCACTATTTTGCCCCGGGGCCTAGGTCGAGCTCTGGCGGCCCTGAGTACAGTAGAACATCAAAAATCCAAAAGCTCTCTCATGAAGTTTTAATCAACTGCTTGACAATCGCTAAGGAATAGATATATTTCGTGAAATAAATCTTAATATATATAAGAATCTTCTGTGCGGACGTTTGTCACCATAAGGCTTTTAAACGGCTGGACCGATTTTGATCAATTTTTTTGTGTGTATTTAAGTTGTAGCAAGCATGGTTTCGAAGCGCGATGGATCAAATCGGAAACGTTTTAGTTAATTAATTAATTAATTTAAACATTGGATGACATATATCTCCCAAATGATTAATATTTATTTTAACCTATTGTTGAGCGAGAATTGAAATAAATATTTAACACGTTGCCAAAGGACAATAAGAAAGCTAGCTCTGCTTTTTGTAATGAAATTTCCTACTGCGTCATGTCAATTGAGAATAGATAAAACGTAGAGAGAAAGAGTGAAGCCTTCATTTCTTGAAAGCAACGATTTTAGGTCCAGTGATATATTTTAAAGTAAAGTACTGGAAGAAATCGGATTTCTTTCACTAGGTTCACGCCAAACGCGTATTTTTCGTCGTTGTTAAACCATGTGACCGGGTCGGTGCTTTAGGTTTTCCTAACCAAATGATCGAATAGTACCGTACATAACAACATTTGTTTCTCGGTTCAAATCCATCTGAGTTTTGGCACCAATAGCAAAAATACTTTAAGGATTATCAAACTAATCAGTACATTATTAAAGGAAAAGATGGTGGAATTTGAAGACGAAATAAATTTTATTTTCGTCCAGATAAATTACAACAGGGTAGTTCTATACATACAAGATCAGTGTAATGGAAGATTTTTTATCTTTGGTGGAAAGAATAAATTAAGCAAATATATGAAGTTTTCGTTCAAAAGATGGGACCGCTAATCGGTCGGAGTTCGCTTCGCTCACTGATCGGCTGGATTACAGGAACTTGGTGGCTTGGCTACCTTGGCCATAACAATACAATTGCGTGATTATTTGGTTAGTACTTATTGTTAATGTAATTTATTGTATCTTTTGTTCATTTGGTGAAATATTTTAAAGTGCAAAGGATTGTTTTTGGTTTTTAAAGAGTGTTTAGTCTATTTAATTGAAGAAAGTGTTTATTTTACATCGGAAGGGGGGAGGGGAGTGATTTTCGCTTATTCAGGGAACTCGTTTTTACATTTATCATTTTTTAAACGATATCCATTCGATTGTTTTATTCTTTTTCATATGGGGGACGTTGCAGCGGGATTTCCCGTTCTTACGAGATGGGAAAGTTATTTTTTTCTACTTAATATCTGAGGATGATTTTTATCCTTTGAGTATGGCTAAAGGAACAAACCATACAATCTCTGAAGATCTTTGAAGTACGTGAGAAAAATAAGATGATAAAACAACTGCTCAACGGGCACTAGATAAATCAAATTGTAATAAATATACGCATTCTGACACCAAGCAGCTTTAAACATTTTTTATTTACTTAATTTTTTCAACAAAACGGTTGAAACACTTGATAGTTTATTGAAATTTTTCAATTTTTCAATTGACAAAGTTTGAACAGAACAACGTCTGTCGGGTCCTCTAGTCTTAATATATAAAAATCTTCTGTGCGGACGTTTGTCACCATAAGGCTTTTAAACGGCTGGGCCGATTTTAATCAAACTTTTTGTGTGTAATTAAGTTGTGACAAGCATGGTTTTGACGCGCGATGGATCGAATCAGAAACGTTTTTGTTAATTAATTAATTAATTTAAACATTGGATAGTTATATTTCCCAAATGATTAATATTTTTTTAAACCTATTGTTGAGCGAGAACTGAAATAAATATTTAACCCGTTGCCAAAGAACAATACGAAAGCCAGCTCTGCTTTTGTAATGAAATTTCCTACTGTGATATATCAATATTGAGAATTGATAAAACGTTGAGAGAGAGAGAGAAGCCTTCATTTCTTAAAAGCAACGATTTTAGGTCCCTTGATATGGAAGGTTCACGCAAAACGTGTGTTCTGTCGTCATAGTTGAACCATGTGACCGGATCGGTGCTTTATGTTTTCCGAACCAAATGATCTGAAAGTACCGTACCTATAGCAACATTTGTTTATCGGCTCAAATCCATCTGAGTTTTGGCACCATTGTCAAGAATACTTTAAGGATTATCAAACTAATAGGTATATTATTAAAGGAAAAGATGATGGAATTTAAAGATGAAACAAATTTTATTTTAGTCCAGATAAATTACAACAGGGTAGTTCTGTACACAAAATATCAGTGCAGTGGAAGATCTTTATCTTTGGGGGATAGAACAAGTTAGGCTATACATGAAGTTTTAAATGTTTTTGTTCATAAGATCGGACCGCTAATCGGTCGGAGTTAGCTTCGCTCACTGATCGGCTGGATTACAGTAACGTGGTGGCTTCGCGACTTTAGCTATAAACGATAGAGTTGAGTGATCATTTGTTTACACTTTAAAGCTACTGTCAATGTAATTTATTGTATTTTTTGTTTGTTTGGCGGAATATTTCAAATTGCAAAGAATGGGTTTTCGTTTTTAAAGAGTGTTTAGTCATTTTAGTTGAAGAATTTGTTTATTTTACATCTGGAGGGAGGCTTTGCTTTTCCAGAGAACTGTTTTTACCTTTATCATTTTTTAAAACAATATCCTTTCGAGAGTTTTGTTCTTTTTCATATGGCGGACGTTGCAGCGGGATTTCCCGTTTGTTCTGGATGGGTAGTTAGTTTTTTAAACTTAATATCTGAGGACGCTTTTTATGCTTTGAGTATGGCTGAAGGAACAAGCCATCAAGTGCTGGAGAAAAAATAGTTAATAGAACAACTGCTCAGTGTACATTAGAAAAAATCAAACTGTAATAAATATACGCATTCTGACACCAAGCAGCTTAAATCATTTCCTTTTTACTTAATTTTTTAAACAAAACGGTTCAAACACTTGATAGTTTATTGAAACTTTTTAACTTTTCAATTTGCAAAGTTTGAACAGAACAAAGTCTGACAGGTCCTCTAGTAATTATATACAATTTTTAAAGAAACGCTAAACTAAGTAGTAGGGGTGCGACATCGATGTCGATGTTTTGGAAACATCGATGTTTTACAAATACAAATACAAAAGTGTCGACCAGCAACAGGCTCTGGGCCCAGCTAGACTGGTCCTAGTCAATTTACAATCCCCAGTGAAGATCAATGGCCCTCTTAAAACTGTCTACTCCTTTGCTCATTACCACCTCTTCCGGTAAGCTGTTCCAAGGTTCCACTACCCTGCTAAAATAATAATTTTTCCTAATATCCATGTTAGCCTGAGATTTAAATAGCTTAAAACAATGACCCCTTGTCCTGTTTTCAGTGCTAAACTTTAGCCCCGTAACATCTTTGGTTTTAATAAATTTAAACAGCTGAATCATGTCCCCTCGGTCTCTTCTTTGCTCAAGACTGTACATTTTTAACCTTCTAAGCCTGGAATCATAATCTAAGTGGGAAAGTCCACTTATTAGCCTTGTAGCCCGCCTTTGAACCCTTTCCAATACATTAATGTCTTTCTTAAGATAAGGAGACCAAAACTGAACAGCATACTCCAAATGGGGTCTTACCAAACTTCTATATAAGGGCAGAAGAACTTCTTTAGATTTATTTGAAATAGATCTATTGATAAACCCAAGTATCTTATTGGCTTTGTTGCTAGCAATGCTGCACTGTTGGCTAAACTTTAAATCCTGACTTATTAAGACCCCCAGATCAGTAACTTTGTCTGCCTGACTAATGACTGAACCTTGCAAATAATAACTTGTGCACTTATTTCCATGCCCTAAATGTAGCACTTGACATTTCCCAACATTAACAGCCATACCCCATTTATCAGCCCACTCCGTAATATGATCTAGATCCTCTTGCAGCTGATTTGCTTGTTCTTCATTTTCTACAGTCCCCATAACTTTGACATCATCAGCAAAACAATTCATGTTCTCAGAAATATTTTTGTGAATATCGTTCATAAAGACAATGAACAAAACAGGCCCTAACACTGATCCTTGAGGAACCCCGCTTAAGACCTCACTCCAATTAGAATAATTTCCCCTTACAACTACTCTTGGTTTCCTTCCGGTCAGCCAATTTTTTAACCAAGTGAAAGTTTTCCCTCCTATTCCTATATCAGCTAATTTGCTAAGTAGAGCAACATGCGGTACCTTATCGAAAGCTTTTTGAAAATCAATGTAAGCAACATCTACAGGCTTCTTATTGTCCAAAGCCATGGTAACTTTGTCATAGAAATGTAATAAATTAGTTGCACAAGATTTACCTTTCCTGAAACCGTACTGAAAACTAGTCAATAGATTATTAGTCTCTAGAAAATTTACTATCTTAATTTTCATCAATGTTTCAAAAATTTTGCAAACCACCGAAGTTAGACTCACAGGTCTATAATTTCCCGCACTCCCTTTAGACCCTTTCTTGAAGAGCGGTGTAATGTTAGCCAGCTTCCAGTCCTCTGGCACTGTCCCCGAATTATAAGAAGCATTGAAAATGTTTGCGATTACATCTGCTAATTCCTCTGCACATTCAACTAAAATTTTCGGATAAATATTATCTGACCCCAGAGCCTTAGTCTCTTTAATTTTTTTCAAATGAAGTAAAACATCATCCCTGGAAAATACAAAGTCCTCAAGCTGTACTATAGCTTGTGTCTTGTTGGTGTCAACTGTTGAGATACAGTTATCGTTAAAAACACTCGAAAAAAAGTTATTAAGAACATTAGCAATATCACTATCGTCCTGAATTAAAATTCCGTGCTCATCAACCAGTGCCCAATATGACTATTTCGAACTTTCCCCGAATTAGCGTATGCAAAAAACCTCTTGGGATTCCTGTTTATGTTATCTGCCAGTCTTTGCTCCAACTCTCTTTTCTGAATTCGTACCAAATACTTAAATTTACGCCTTGCCTTACAATATTGGAGCCTATCTGCGCTGTGACCTGTTTCTCTAAACCTATGAAAAGCAGCTTGCTTGTAATTTAGAGCGTCTTTAGTTTCCCTGGAGAACCACATTGGCCAAATTTTAGTGTTGACACCCTTTCTCCTAAAAGGAACATGATCCCTAACCGTATTCGCTAGATTTTCCTTAAACTCTGCCCACTGAAGATTCACATCGCTATTGTCCAATCCAGAAGAAAAAACTGCTTTCAAACTCTGCCGAAGTGCCACAAAGTCAGTATTTCTGAAATTGGGCACAAACCTAAAATTCTCTACTTTGTGCATATCAAATTTAATCCCAAACCTAATACTGTTGTGGTCACTATCTCCAATGTGTTCCCCTACACATAACCCCTGAACAGAGCCTTCTATGTTGCAGAAAACTAGATCTAAAATCGCGTCCTGTCGAGTACCCTGAGTTACAATTTGATCTAAGAAACAGTCACCAATTACTTTCAAAAATTCCTCTTCTCTGCTATTACTATGGTAAAAAATTATTCCAATCAATTCCTGGAAAATTAAAATCTCCCATTATGATGACTGACCCCTTGCTAGAAATGTCACTAATAATACTAAACATTTGTTCGTCTTGACCCTGGCTTAAGTTGGGTGGCCTATAAATATTCCCCAAACGTAGTTTTTTGCCCTTATTACTAATCAACTCCAGCCAAATCATATCAATATCATTAGGTTTATCATTAATTACCAATTCATTGCAAATTAAAGTGTCTCTGACATAAAATAAAACCAGACCACCTCTTTTACCTACTCTATCTTGTCTAAACAAATTATACTCAGCAATAGATAATAAATCATCATCACTTTCGGTAGCCCATGTCTCGGTAACTCCAATAATATCCAACCTCTCCTCTATAATTATGCTTTTCAATTCTTCCATCTTGTTCCTAATACTACGAGCATTTGTATAAAAAACCTTAAGTAAGCCCATCTTACTTTTATTTAATGCTGCACGATTGTTTGAATCCCAAGTGTTAAAATCTTTTCTCTTATTAGCCACCCTATTTCCGTTTCTACTAAAATCCCGATAGTTAGTACCCTTTCGAATTCTGCTCCTTAAACCATGCCCCCCATTCCAACTTAGTTTTTTGATTCTGAAGCCTCTAAAACCAAACCACTAACCATTTTGACCCCTGTAGAGCTCAGATGTAGGCCATCCCTAGCAATCCAATCTCGTTTACATCTACTCCACGCATCAATAAACCTGATACTACGCTTAACGCAAATTTCCTTGAGTACCAGGTTCATACACCTAGCTCGTTGGTTTAACCAACTCCTATGCACTCCATACCTGGGAAGCAAACCAACCACTTTGACATTTGCCGAACAGTTGGTTGCTTTGTCCAACAGGGAATCCCATTCCTTTGTAAACTCATCATTGTTACTATGGCCTACATCGTTAGTTCCCACCCACAAAGTAACTACATCCTCTTTATTAAATACCCCCTTCTTTTCAGCAACCCTATTTACATAATACTGTAAGGTTGCAGTAAAAGAAGCAAAATCTTAATGTTCTTTTTTCAGAATGGAAGCAAAAATCGCAATCACGGCCGCAAATTCGTTATGAAGATCGTAATTTCGAAAACTGAGCATTACAAAGTTCGTGAACTCAAACACAGACAAATCTCTTACTTGATTTAGTAAAATTTACATTTCTGTTGATCCTAAACTCGTTCAATTACATTATTTCTCTTCCTTAAAAAGCTTATTTTTAAGTTTTGCGCTACTTTTTAAGCAACACGTTTCCAAAATAGCGTCACGTTTTCAAAATGGCCCCGTGTTGAAGATTGTTCAGTTTCACAAGTCAGAACAAAAATGCTCCTTCCAAAATGAATAAAAAGCAATACAATGGTATAAATTTCTTTTGTAATATATATGAGCAAAAAAAAGGGCACCCTTGCATCAAAAGGAGTCTAGACATTTTGGAAGGAATAAACCGTGGAGACCTTTTTTTTTCCACAAAAAAAGGGGAGGCTATAATCGATAGGGGGGGTTACTTTCAGGATTTTAAGGTATTTTTAAAAAAATACCAAAGTTGAAAAAAAGAGCCAAAAATAAACTTTTTTTTTTCCAAAGAGACGCCATTTTGTGCAAAAAAACTTTTTTCTAAATTGGCCAAGTCGAGACAATTCTACATGTTTCTTTAATTAGAATCAACTTTAATTTCATATTTCAGATCAACAGGAGCATTGGAATCTTGTCAACCAGTAGACACCTTTTTCTTCTGAGTCCCCACATTGCCGGCTTCTACTACTTTCTATTTTGATTTTTTTTTCCACTATTATACAATTTTATTCTCAAGTATCAATAAAAAATTGATAGGAAAATTGTTTACATTTCTTTTTATTATGCCCGCAAAATCGCCTCAAAATTGAGTCTCTAGACTAGATACCCCTTTAATTTTATCAAAATGAAAGATGTTAATGGGTTACATTTTTGCACGGAAAGCAGAACAAAAGGTCATTGTTTTAAGCTGTTTAAGTCTCAGGCTAACCTAGAAATTAGGAAAAATTACTACTTTAGTAGGGTCGGGGGCACTTGGAAAAGCTTACCAGTAGAGGCGATACCGAGTGAGGGGGTAGATAGCTTTAAGAGGGCCTTCATTAGAGACTAGTAAACTGACTAGGACCAGGCTAGCTGGGCCCAGGTAGCTTGGTTCAAATCTTACGATTTGAATCTGGGTTAAATAAATAATTAACCGGAGTTATTTAAACGGGCAATTCAAACCCCGATTTTACGTTGTTCGTTTCAAATGTTATCCCGCTTCTGACGTCAATGCCTGCTGGTTCCTGGAAAAGGCTGATAATGTTGCAATATTCTTAATTTTACGTTACTCTTTTTCAGAAATCCGCTTATTTTGCTTTTTAACGAGTAAATCAAAATAAGTTTTCATCTACAATACTCATGTATATTTTTTTTCTCACGATAAGTTTGTTTTTTAGCTGTTTGAAGCCACTCTGGCATCTTTTTTTCTGTTTAGCTGTCCTTTGAGAGAGGGATTTCCTCTGGTATTATGACAATTGAGGACTAGACCTACTACAACTATTCATTGAAAGTTAATGTAGAAACAGAACAAAATGCTTTAAATTCATCTTTTTCTCCATGGCACCATGTGCTGATCTTGATCCATTTCTATCTGTTTTTTCTAACCACAAGGAAGAGTATTTTATTTACAAAGGCATTTTCATAAAACAAATTATTATTTACAAATTAGCGACTAAATTTAAAAATTATATGGGCAACAAATAATCCAACTTCACTGAACAGAAACACAAAGCAAAAGGAGACTCTTCAGACTGGAAGAACAAGCTAATGAATAAAGTGAAAAACCAACGTAAATAAAGCCCAAATTCTAAAAAAGCATTATAGCTATTTCAGGCTACAATGGAGCCTCTTAATCAGAGTGAAAAACTCGCCAAACAACCAGAAAAGTCGTGAGAGAACTGGAAATAGCTAAAATGATGTATTTTCTTGAGAATTTGCTTTATTTACCTTAATTTTTACTTCATTCATATACCTGATATGTTTATTCAGCTAGCTATCATTCACCAACAGATTTTGATAGTAAAGATTTTTGACAGGTTTTTGACAGTTGAAAACAGCATTATATAATTGTCATGTCAAAAACCAAACCCTGATTCAAAAGCTCAATGCTCTAATATTATTTGTTAATAAAACCAGTGGTCGTAATTGGTGCGCTACCAGTAGTGACGTTACTGTAGTAACTACATTTTTAAGCAGTGGCAGCAATTTGGGGGGGGGGCAAACAGGGGGTCTGCTCCTGCACATTTTTCATCATCAAAGATTGCATCAACGTTAAGATTTCAATTTCAAAACATTCTGGGTGAGATTACCCGAACATTAACGTCACCAAATATTGTTTAAAATTTCAACTTTAAAAATTTTCCAGGAGAAAATCCTGGAAAATTTTCCGAGTGCACTCCCTCCTTTCTTTAAATTTAAAGATGACCTACATTTGCATTATAAAGACTCCAGTTAGCGGAAAAAAATTCAAGAAGAGACTCAAAGAAAAATTCTAGATAGCCTAAAACTGCATTTTTAAGACTCCAATTTAGAAAAAAAAAATCCAGAGATATTTCTCTGAAGTCTACAAAGAAAGTTCAAGATTGAGTTCATCAGTTCAAAAAAAAAAAAAAAAATACTATGAGAACCTCCGAGCTCTTTCATTCCAAAACATTTATGAGAGAGAACACTCCCCCCCCCCCCCCCGCTACACACTCAAGATAACCTAAAATGGTCTTCAACTACCTAAAAAAATTTGCCTTCGCACTTATAAGCCTCACATGCCGCTTCTGTTTTTAATTAATTTGTAGTGTGTGTGTGTATGCTTCTTTTTTTTTTTTAAAGCAGCAAAGTAGCGACTACATTTCAAAAGTAGTTTGTAGCCGCAACATGTAAAAGAAAGTAGTGGTAGTTAACTACATTTGTATTAAAGTAGTCGTAGTTGTTGCAATGAAAATAATTTAATTTTTCCAATCACTGAATAAAACACATTCAAAAATATAAGAATGTAATAAATTTTCACTATCACAGTAAAAGAATTTAAGAAAAAAATAACTACCTGATGTACTTGCTTGAGCATCACCAGAATTACCCATTTGATTATTTTCACATGGGCTTCCTTCAGCTTCATTCGGATTTTGCACCTGAGGTTGAATAGAAGCTATGTTCTCCGGCCAAAACCTTTGCACGGGACGACTTGACTGTGTTTTTGTCTTTTTGGCCTTGTGGTTAGTTTCTGGGTTACTGGCGTCAAGCATCGGCTGTAAAATTCTCCGTCGAGCATTTATGAACCTAAATGTTTCAGGAAAGAGACAAAAAGCGTGTTTTTTCTTTTTTTAATACATTTTTAGTACTCCAAAGCCCCAATTTATTGAAAAGAACATACCAATTATTAACTTGCAGCAAGGTAAGGTTTGTCTGGTGAGCTATTTGCTTCTTTTCATCTTCAGTGGGATATGGATGCTAAAATTGAAAGAGGATGCAATGTGTTAATTAAACATTATGGGTATCTAAAATCAATTTTTAACTTGAAAATATCTGCCTTCATAGACAATAATTAATGAATATCAAATGATTTTCACAATCACTAATTTGAACGGGGGGGGGGGCAGGGGCGGAATGGCCAGGTTGGCTAGTCGGGGATCCCCGACTGGGCCAACCGCTGAGTGGGTCACTTGAAGCAATTTTTTTATTGAACTTAATACAACTAAATTCACACCTAACATTCTTTAAAGTGTCATAATATAAAAAAAGGTGTTTGGGAACAGGTTTTTTTTTTATCCTAAGCAGGGACCAAAGTAAATAGTAAAAGTCCACACGTGAGATTGCTTTCCTCTCTTATCAACTTTCTCTCTAGTTTTTAGAGCTTTGGGGGCCATGACTCCCACATTAAGAAAACAAAAGGAGGCCAAAGAAAACGGGGTCCGACAAGGGCCCGGGACAAAAAAAGAGCGTTAAAAACTTATATTTGTATATTTATTAACAAAAATTGAAGGGGCCTGCACCATTAGAGAAAGCAGCCCCGGCTCTGCTATAATTGCGTGGGCCGTGGGGGCCATTCTTAGGGGAGTTAATTGTGAGCAGGGACATGCACAAGGGGAGGGGGGGCAGGGATGCCTGTTGGCCCTGTTCCCAGCTTGAAGGGAGCTTGAGATTGTTTAAATGAGGGGTTAAATAAATGTAGGGATGTAGGGGTAAACAAGATGGAGGGGGCCCGTAAAAGTCATTTGTGGTGGGCTCCAAAATTTCTATGCACGCTCTTGGTATTTACTGATTGTGACAGATTGAACTAAATCCTGCCAGTTGACAAGATATTTCATTGGTCTATTGTAAATTATCGCTATACGAGTATTTTCATCTCAGAACCACATACGGGAAAGCAAGTCTGGACTACGATCAGGGGCGGCAGGGCGTGCACAGAAATTTTCGGGCCCCTCACAAATGACTTTTTTGGACCCCCCTCCATATAGATAGTGGGAATATTCCAGAATTAAAGGAGGAAGTTAGTAAAAAGGATGTGGGAATTAGCTGTGTGTTAGATAGTGGGAAAATTCCCCCACCCCCCATTAGATAGTGGGAATATTCCAGAATTAAAGGAGGAAGTTAGTAAAAAGGATGTGGGAATTAGCTGTGTGTTAGATAGTGGGAAAATTCCAGAGGTAAAGGGGAAAGTTATTGCTGAGGCGACTGACTGGGAAACAAAGGGTATAATTTTGGGAGATTCAATGGTGCGTGAGGTGGGAAACTCAATAGGCAGAGTTAGACGTAAGGTGGCTAGATGTTGTATGCCAGGGGCTCGGGTGAGAGATGTAAATAGGGTTGCTGAAAAGAAGGGGGTATTTAATAAAGAGGATGTAGTTACTTTGTGGGTGGGAACTAATGATGTAGGCCATAGTAACAATGATGAGTTTACAAAGGAATGGGATTCCCTGTTGGACGAAGTAACCAACTGTTCGGCAAATGTCCAAGTGGTTGGTTTGCTTCCCAGGTATGGAGTGCATAGGAGTCGGTTAAACCAACGGGCTAGGTGTATGAACCTGGTACTCAAGGAAATTTGCGTTAAGCGTAGTATCAGGTTTATTGATGTGTGGAGTAGATGTAAATGAGATTGGATTGCTAGGGATGGCCTACATCTGAGCTCTACAGGGGTCAAAATGGTTAATGGTTTGGTTTTAGAGGCTTTAGAATCAAAAAACTAAGTTGGAATGGTGGGCATGGTTTAAGGAGCAGAATTCGAAAGGGTACTAACTATTGGGATTTTAGTAGAAACGGAAATAGGGTGGCTAATAAGAGAAAAGATTTTAACACTTGGGATTCAAACAATCGTGCAGCATTAAATAAAAGTAAGATGGGCTTACTTAAGGTTTTTTATACAAATGCTCGTAGTATTAGGAACAAGATGGAAGAATTGAAAAGCATAATTATAGACGAGAGGTTGGATATTATTGGAGTTACCGAGACATGGGCTACCGAAAGTGATGATGATTTATTATCTATTGCTGGGTATAATTTGTTTAGACAAGATAGAGTAGGTAAAAGAGGTGGTGGGGTTTTATTTTATGTCAGAGACACTTTAATTTGCAATGAATTGGTAATTAATGATAAACCTAATGAGATTGATATGATTTGGCTGGAGTTGATTAGTAATAAGGGCAAAAAACTACGTTTGGGGAATATTTATAGGCCACCCAACTTAAGCCAGGGTCAAGACGAACAGATGTTTAGTATTATTAGTGACATTTCTAACAAGGGGTCAGTCATCATAATGGGAGATTTTAATTTTCCGGGAATTGATTGGAATAATTTTTACCATAGTAATAGCAGAGAAGTGGAATTTTTGAAAGTAATTGGTGACTGTTTCTTAGATCAAATTGTAACTCAGGGTACTCGACAGGACGCGATTTTAGATCTAGTTTTCTGCGACATGGAAGGTTCTGTTCAGGGGTTAGGGGTTTACGGTTAGGGATCATGTTCCTTTTAGGAGAAAGGGTGTCAACACTAAAATTTGGCCAATGTGGTTCTCCAGGGAAACTAAAGACGCTCTAAATTACAAGCAAGCTACTTTTCATAGGTTTAGAGAAACAGGTCACAGTGCAGATAGGCTCCAATATTGTAAGGCAAGACGTAAATTTAAGTATTTGGTACGGATTCAGAAAAGAGAGTTGGAGCAAAGACTGGCAGATAACATAAACAGGAATCCCAAGAGGTTTTTTGCCTACGCTAATTCGGGGAAAGTTCGAAATAGTCATATTGGGCCACTGGTTGATGAGCACGGAATTTTAATTCAGGACGATAGTGATATTGCTAATGTTCTTAATAACTTTTTTTCGAGTGTTTTTAACGATAACTGTATCTCAACAGTTGACACCAACAAGACACAAGCTATAGTACAGCTTGAGGACTTTGTATTTTCCAGGGATGACGTTTTACTTCATTTGAAAAAAATTAAAGAGACTAAGGCTCCGGGGCCAGATAACATTTATCCGAAAATTTTAGTTGAATGTGCAGAGGAATTAGCAGATGTAATCGCAAACATTTTCAATGCTTCTTATAATTCGGGGACAGTGCCAGAGGACTGGAAGCTGGCTAACATTACACCGCTCTTCAAGAAAGGGCCTAAAGGGAGTGCGGGAAATTATAGACCTGCGAGTCTAACTTCGGTGATTTGCAAAATTTTTGAAACATTGATGAAAATTAATATAGTAAATTTTCTAGAGACTAATAATCTATTGACTAGTTTTCAGTACGGTTTCAGGAAAGGTAAATCTTGTGCAACTAATTTATTACATTTCTATGACAAAGTTACCATGGTTTTGGACAATAAGAAGCCTGTAGATGTTGTTTACATTGATTTTCAAAAAGCTTTCGATAAGGTACCACATGTTGCTCTACTTAGCAAATTAGCTGATATAGGAATAGGAGGGAAAACTTTCATTTGGGTAAAAAATTGGCTGACCGGAAGGAAACAAAGAGTAGTTGTAAGGGGAAATTATTCTAATTGGAGTGAGGTCTTAAGCGGGGTTCCTCAAGGCTCAGTGTTAGGGCCTGTTTTGTTCATTGTCTTTATGAACGATATTCACAAAAATATTTCTGGGAACATGAATTGTTTTGCTGATGATGTCAAAGTTATGGGGACTGTAGAAAATGATGAACAAGCAAATCAGCTGCAAGAGGATCTAGATCATATTACGGAGTGGGCTGATAAATGGGGTATGGCTGTTAATGTTGGGAAACGTCAAGTGCTACATTTAGGGCATGGAAATAAGTGTACAAGTTATTATTTGCAAGGTTCAGTCATTAGCCAGGTAGACAAAGTTACTGATCTGGGGGTCCTAATAAGTCAGGATTTAAAGTTTAGCCAACAGTGCAGCATTGCTAGCAACAAAGCCAATAAGATGCTTGGGTTTATCAATAGATCTATTTCAAATAAATCTAAAGAAGTTCTTCTGCCCTTATATAGAAGTTTGGTAAGACCCCATTTGGAGTATGCTGTTCAGTTTTGGTCTCCTTATCTTAAGAAAGACATTAATGTATTGGAAAGGGTTCAAAGGCGGGCTACAAGGCTAATAAGTGGACTTTCCCACTTAGATTATGATTCCAGGCTTAGAAGGCTAAAAATGTACAGTCTTGAGCAAAGAAGAGACCGAGGGGACATGATTCAGCTGTTTAAATTTATTAAAACGAAAGATGTTACGGGGCTAAAGTTTAGCACTGAAAACAGGACAAGGGGTCATTGTTTTAAGCTATATAAATCTCAGGCTAACATGGATATTAGGAAAAATTATTATTTTAGCAGGGTAGTGGAACCTTGGAACAGCTTACCGGAAGAAGTGGTAATGAGCAAGGGAGTAGACAGTTTTAAGAGGGCCATTGATCTTCACTGGGGATTGTAAATTGACTAGGACCAGTCTAGCTGGGCCCAGAGCCTGTTGCTGGTCGTCACTTTTGTATTTGTATTTGTATATTATTTAGCATTCAGCATATTAGCTACCAGTTTGTTTCGCACTCTTGGCTTCCTTAAGAGGTTTTCCATCTCCAGCTCAGTCACTTTCCTATGCCGGGCTGATGAGTGCTAATAAGCACGAAACTGCAGTCCTCGGCTGGAAATGACTGAGCTGGCGGTGTATTTCACCAATTAATGTACTTTTAAGTAATTAAATACTATTCACTTTTCTACTATGAATGGAGATGTAAATTATCTTTAACATTTCAAGTCAATTAAACACTAAACGCTAGATAATTTCACCAAGATGCTGTAAAATGAGCGTTTTTTATTAGGAACATTTTCATAATGATTATGGCATATGGACAAGGTTATTAAACAAACTCATACATTATTTAAGTTTTTTTAAATGAATTGATATTTTAACCATAAAATATTATGTAAAAAAGAAAATTATAACTTTATAAATAGGTGTTATCAAAGAACTCAGATGCTACTTCTTTGAGAATTTCAAAGCAGTTGCTGATTTGTTCTTAAAAATGTAAACACTACATGCCGTTTCAATTAATATTATGGTTTTGCCAAGAAACTATCACATGATTTAGTTCATTTTGCATTTTTTATAAGCTGAAAAAAAAAACAGGATTAAATTGACTTTCTAGGCACATCTTCACAATTTTTAAAAAAAATGTCAATTACTGATCTTCCATCAAAGAAGGATTTATAGACGAATCGCGGTGTATCTCTGACTCTAGTATTACTACTTTAGCAAGCAAAAATGCATTTATTCAAATAAAATTTGTGTCTTTTGTGTTCTTTTTAAATAAGTGTGAAACATTTCTTTATGTTACATAGAGAAGTCACACCTCAACTTAATTTTAGAGTTTGTAAAGATTAAGATACTTTAATTCCGAAAAATTTCCCCTATGATAAATCTTGAATTTCATCATAAAAATTTCAACTAAAATATTGCTCTACATTGTGAGGAGAGGTTGGGTACATGTACGTCTGGAGCAAATTTTACATAAAATGCGGCGGAATACAGCTTTGTACAAATAGCTTTTACTATAACTAGATTTCTTGGCTCAATTTTTTAATTTTAATTTTTTTAGCAGCTTTAGAATTAACCTTAATATGAAGATTTTAGGATTAACTACAATTATTGAGTGTTGTAACCAATAAATCATGTACTGATTTTATTTTGTACTTTTTAGTGATAACCAAGCTTTCTCAGATAAAGTCTTTAGATTAAAAAAAAAAAAACCACACACATTTTTATTTTATCAGATCTTTTGGATTTGTGCTTTCATGCCAGCACTTATTTGAATTTACCAAGCACCCTCACAAGTTTCCCGACTTGCTCAAGCTATACATACATCATTTCACTATTTTAAAACTGAGATCGAGGTAAAAAATATATTATTATTTTTATTTGAAAGTGATTGCTTTGAAAATGTTAGGCGACATAAGTGTTTGCTGACAGTTGCTATCAATTAAATAAAGTTAAAAAATAAGTAAACTAGGATATGGCATAGGTAGTTGTTACAGAAAGTTTGATAAACAATCAAGCCAGGTGGTTGCCACAATGAGATATTTTCTTATTAGTAGGCCTTTATACATGTAATCAAATTAATTGGTAGTCAGTTTTTTAAAAAATGCAAGGAGAGTCATTGAAAATTAAAGAAAAAAAGAAACCCGGAATCAGTCCGACTCTGACTCCACAGCCCTGATTTTAACAACATTTAAATGCATATGCACATTATTTCCATTTAAACTAATTTCATTTATAACTTCGAGTATGCTTGATTTATGAAAACTAGCACTTAGGTTTTTCATTTCCTTTTTCATTCCTTTGAAAACATATTAGGCATCATAGGTGATGCCTAAATTTTAATTTGTATTTCTAACACTGAAAAGTTGGGATTCAAACAATAATGCAAATACATTTGAAAAATAACACTTACAACTATGTGTTGAAATAACCAAGATCTCATGATGCTTGTAGCATGCTTAGGTAGCACTCCTCTTTTCTGTTTTTTCTTACTCATTAAATCATCATCATCATCATCGCCACTATTCAGAAGAGATGGCCGTGGAGCTTTAAAATGACAAATATAGCATGAATGAATATGAATTAAAAACTCAAGTTTCCAAATCAAAATTAAGCACTCTTTCAAAA